>NW_016909003.1:45723-51770 GCF_001483705.2 Eufriesea mexicana | reverse complement strand
TCCCTAACCTGTCACCTTTCCTCCCTCGATTTCCAACACCCTCCCCCCCCTTTTTTCGAGATTCCGCTTTTCCATCATCTTTTATCTCCGCCATTCTTCACCGGCTCCGTCGTTACCGTGGAAACGAGGCTTTCGACCTGCTCTTTACCTCCACGCACTCGCGAGCAACTGCCAGGCAGGTAGCACTCGAGCACCGCTGCCTGTCAGGGGCGTGTGAATTTTCATGAAGAGGCGCAACGCGATGAAAACGACGAGATACGCGGCGAGTGGTCTTGAAACCCGCGCAGCAGGTGAAAGGTAAAGGACTGGATTGCGTGATGAGATGCATTACGAGCGATTACTCCTCTTCCTCCTGTTAACTCCCTCGCTCGCGCGCGACCAAGCGCTCGCACCCGCGCCGCGTAATGCGTTATTAAACAGCTGTTTCGAGGAGTCTAATGGGAAGCTCGCGCAAATTGCTCGTCTGAATCGCGGATGCCTCTCGCTGATTCGCCTTTTGTCCTTCTTTACACACGGCGAATCCTATGCGCGTTGCAAATGGCGCGTGCATTTTTATCGTTAATAAATTCCTTTCCGTTCTTCATTTCAGGATTCACGAGTCTACTACTCCAAGAAGTATGGCTTATTAAAATCTCAAAGTTTCACTTCGCACAGTGTACATATAACGTTCCAATCTTATTTGGAAAACGTGGCAAGGAAATTTGTGTTTATTCCACAGTTGCGGAATATAAATTTTACTCTTAGTCGATTTCTTAGTCTTCGATATTATCATGGAAACTAGAAAGAAACTAGCTCGAGAAAGTGTTCGAAGGCTATACAAATTTTAAGAGAGTACTTTAACTTTTAAACATTCTGATTTTAACAAAAGTATGCGTGTGCCTAGAACATAACGAGTTACACGTGGATCAATTTTCTGTTATGCTCAGATATTACTTCACGTGGGTGAAATCATCTTGCACAATTAAAATCCAATCTCTTTTCTTTTTTAATGTCACTGTACAATGATACAAGATACAGCAAAGCTCTTCGAATAAAACATAAGATTAATCAAACGGCTAGAGTGCTCTCTTGATGACACTATCTATACATTAATTATTCTAGAATTGCTATGGAATTTAAATCATCAGTGAACAAATTATGATCAATAAATGCGTAAATCATCGCTAGAGATATTATGAATTGACAGTACTACTGTAGCCGTTGGATTAATTTATTCATTGATGATTTAAATTCCGCAGCAATTCTAGGACAAAATAGTACTGAGCACAGTCATCATCACAACTCAATTTCCGTTCAGAAAATACAAAAACTATTGAAACTTTAATCGTAGATTTTATCCCCTCAAAGTCATTTTCGCTTAGCGTGTAACTCGTTATGTTTTACGTGCACGCAAACTTCAATTGAAGCCAGAATTTTCGAGTTAGAGAATTCTTTGGAAACATAGCGTTCGAACACTCTCGTGAATCACTGTATGTATATACCAGAAGAAATTTTTATCACTCTGTTAATCTTTGACTGATAAAATTATTCCGTTGCTTATCATCGTGTTCTTTCGTTACGCAATGTGAAAATAACACGAATATACACATAATCGATTATTACGGAATATGCAATTACATGAAAAATCATATGTCAGTCCTTATTTCAAAATCGTATCCTCCTATCTCCCTCGTTTCAAGTATATCAATATTTATGACCAAATTGATATTTTATATCTACTCAATCCCAAAGATCCCGAGCTTACTTCACCGTTCCCGCGATGATACGAGAACATTAATTACCAAAAAATCAAATATCTCAAATCTCGCACCGCATACGCAATCACCCCGACGCAAAGCGTCGAAATCATTATCCCGGATAACGGTATTACCCGCTGATAAAATTCGCTGCTCCGTTTTGACAAATCTTCGCGAACCAGCGGAACGTAATAATTAAATTGCATCCCGTCCAATCCCATCGAGTCTTTAATGAACGATTATTACGATTCTCGGAAGTAAGTAATCCGGTGGCCCATTTCCGGCGTTCGATTCGCTAAACACGGAGTCGGCCGGTAATTTATATTCAATGAGATAAAATTCAGCTAACAGCTATTCGCGTTGTATTCGGATTTTATTACACCCTAGTTCACACTCGACCTTCGTCGGACCACGCGGGCAGCCTCCGACTGCAGGCTAAGGCACGCGCAGAAATCGTACACACCGACGTGCATAAATTTCGTATATCAGCGATTTATTATTAGCATAACTCTTTCAAGGCCGCTGGCATCCTCTTCATCCTGGTTTCGTAATTTTATGCTCGTGTGCCTTCTTTCCCCCGTGCCCGGGGCCATTCTTATTCCCGTCGCGACTTTGAGTAGCGCTATTCAGGGGGCACTTGGGCGTAGAGTCGCGTGGAATAACGGGGTGCAGATAGAAAGAAAATGGCGAAAGTGAAAGGAAATGGCCGCGACCTGGTCGAAGTCCAGCGCGGAACGGCTTCTGGACCCGTGTCGTCTCGCGACAATGCAATTATACGTATCGTTGCTCCTAAGTATGAAGGAGAACGAAGGGGACAACTGCCGGGTTATAAATCGTCGCCGCTGCAACGAGCATCTCTCGGTTTTAGAAACACCTCGTGCAACGATCTTCGAGCAGCGTGTTAACGGTAATTAATGAATCGCGTGGAATTAATTTTCCACGGGCCTCGCCGTTTCTCCGGTTCGCGTATGTATCAACGTTATTAAGTGGTTCTTCGTGTATTTTCCTTTTTTTTTTTTTCCTACCCGGTGTCGGTGTTATTACCGCTGAAATTATGCCGTGTATTATATTCCGGCATATTTTACGCTCTATCTGCAACTTGCATCTTGCCTTCGCGCGAGTATGCAGGTACGCACAAACGTAATGAGAGTTTCGTGAAAATGCCACGTATATGCTTTCGCAGGTTTTGCAGAGAAGGTGACATAATTTGACATAGTTCTCAGCGATACGATGGACGAAGTTCGCGTAGGGACCTTTTTCAAAAAGATACAGTACTTGGTTGATAAATTTAAAAATTGGTTAAGGGTACGAGGAAATTATAAAGAATAGGAAACTAGTGTAAAAGATACACTGTATATATTCGTATAAAATGAAATTAAAATTTAACCCTTTGCACTCGAGAGGCGCCTTTCAGTCGCCATTTGATAAAATCTCGAAGCTCGATATTAATTAATATATCAAATTTAAAATAATATAACAGTGTGCGAAATACCGAAATTAAATAATTCTACGTGTTAGTTATTATACGATCTCTTATTTACTGCTTAAAAAATGTCATCAGCCTTATAGCAGAAAATTTTTCAACTCGTACCCTTCTTTAGCCAAAAATTCGTTGAGCGCAAAGGGTTAAAATTCAAAACGTAATCAGAAAATTTTTCAACTCGTACCCTTCTTTAGCCAAAAAATCGTCGAGCGCAAAGGGTTAATATTCAAAAATTATCGTTCCGTGGTCGAATATATTAACACTTAAAGGAATCAAAGGAAATCCAGAGTATCGTAATTTGCATATTGTTTTTAAAACTACATTATTTGCATTGGCAGAAAAATTTGAATACGAATATACACGTTTCACTTTCTCCGTAAGTAAGATAAACTATAATATTTTGTACATCGCTGTAATTTTTGAAAATTCTAAATAGACTCGTGATCGAACAACCTAAAAATTTTCACGAAATTAGAATGGAAATCGTTTGAAATTGTGCAACATTTGAAAAAGTCATCGCAATTTATTTATATACAGGGTGCACTAATGTGACCACTTAAATAAATCATTTCAAAATCAATAATCATTTCGATTATTTAATTATTGAAATAATAAAAACGAATGAATAAATAAAAAATAATACAAAATTGGAGAATTTCCACATTGGATTTTCATTAAATCAACGATATTTTCAAAAACAAAGGAATTAAATTTAGCAGAAGCAAGCAAAATAGTCACGGTAGGTGATCCACTTCGTGTATTACCTAACTCAAAATCACCATTATTAAAATGAAAATTAATAAAACGAATATTTCCCGAATTTCAGTGCCCGAATTGAAATCAACACGGAATCTCTCAGCTCCTCTTACAATTCGCTCAATTCTGGCAATTCTTCAATGTAAAAGAGCTTACTGGAAGCTAATCACCGGCCTAATAGGCCTACATCCGAACTCGTGTAAAAGCCATGCTCGATATTTCATAAGAAGGGTTGCTCGAACAGGAAAATCGAAATCGTGGTTGGAAATCGATAGGTGCATCGGTGCCAGGAAGAAGACGAAGGCTTACTCTGAAGGAACATTTGGAAATTGCTTAGAAACTCGATACAGGTATAAATTTGGCTAGCAAAGGATGGAGGAGGGAAGAAAATAGGGGTGGACTCTCTGCTACTCACTTCGCAGAGGCCAGTCATTCATACATACACAAAAGCTCGTGCCACTCTTCGCCCCGGGAATGAAAGATCGGGCGTCGATGGTAAAACGTGCTTCCCCGGACTTGCTAATGGATTCCGCACTCTGATTTCACCTTCTTCTCTTTTCTCCCTTTCCATCTTTTTTCATCCTCTCCTTTTTTATTCCGTGGTCCACTTAAATCCATGTACTTCCCATGCCTTTGTCCAGGTGCGCCTACTTGGCGTGTATCTCGTGAAAAGCTATATACATAATTGAAGCACCTGCAGCGAACCCTTTAGCTTTCAACCCCTCGGTACAGCGGGCAAATCCGTTTATTGTGTATTTTATAACCGAACGCATCCGATTCTATTAAGCCTGCGAGCAATTAAGCGTCCGTTTGGGAAAGGAATCGATATTTCCCGTTCGGCTCTGCCGTTCTTCCGTGAAGGAAGGGACGCGGAAATAAATTTAACACCCCCTCGTTCGTTTGTCATCGATAAGATAGAGAAAGATACCCCTCTCCGACGTTCCTTCCACGCAACGACTCGTCTTCTTCCTTGTTTTTCCTGCGCGGAGCGTTCCAGAGGAAATATTGTAATTGGCCGAGAATTTCGATTTAAAATAATTAAAATATTTCCACACCGATGAATGAATATCTGTGAATCAGTTTGACGCGATTGCAATTCCCTTTTAACCTCTTAACCGTGAAACTTGTTAGAAAGAACTTTCTATTGCCACAGATTTAAAAATTTCTAAGGGTGAATGAATTTCACTGGGATCGATTTCAATTCAAGCCACGGTAACGAAGGTATAAAGCAACGTGTACCTGATACAAACGTAACGAAGCATCGGGAGATGAAAAATCACTGGGAAAATAAATTGTTCTAACCACGCGACGAGTTAAGTCATTCTCGGTTAATAGGTTTGCATTTTTTTAATAGTTATTTGAAATATCGTCCTTTGAAAGGTAAAATTATCTAATTGGCGGGATTTCGACGGTGAATGAGTATTAAATCAATCTTGAAATTCTATTTAATTTTTACTCGTCACAACTCGTCACGATATTTATTTTCAATGGAATACGTATACCTAGTACTGTTAACGCAATAAACGGTGTTAATAATATATTAATAATATAATATGTACACAGTATTATAGTATAAATGGTATTCGCAGTAATATATTGCAGCAGCATTCGATAGTACCGTGGAAAAATTACCTGTTTCAGGATTATTGTTACGAGCTCATACTCGATACATATTTAGAAAAGGAAAAATACGAATAATTTCAACGTCGTAAAAATTTGTCGAACACGTTTGTCGAACGGTGGTCCGACGACAACTACATCTATTTCTCTTCAGGTACGATGATTTCATGGCGCAGGGACATTGATTATCTCCCTAGCAATTTATTTTTACCCGTCTCCCTAATTACGTAAGAAAGACAATTCCGTCCATCACCGTTCCTCTAATACGCGAAACCAATTAACCGTGTTTCTATTTAGTACTTAAACGATACAGAAGTATCGTTATGGCGTTAATACCGTCGGCCGTCGCTAATGCAGTTTCCAGGTGGCAATTAGTCATTGATATCGCTTTTTGGAACATTTATCGGGCGCTTTCTGCGACTAATCTCCTTAAATACTGTCATTTAACCGGC
>NW_016909003.1:6629-45701 GCF_001483705.2 Eufriesea mexicana | reverse complement strand
TCCGTAATAGACGCCATAATTTCTCTTTAATTTATATCGATTCCACGTTAATTCCGGATAAACTCTATATTATTTGCAAATAAGTCCTCCGATGTCGGATAGTTATAACAGCACAGGCGTTTTAATTAGCCGTCGGACATTTATTTTCTTCTCAAAGAATTTAGATAATACTCGAGGAATATTAGATAATACTTTATTAGATAATTTAAATTATACGTCGCGATAGATAACGAAAGCTTCGTGGATGGAACATAAATACGCAGATTATTGTCAATTCAGAAATACAAGGGGGTGGGAACGTGATTAAAATATTTTTGTACTATTGGTTCAATTATTTATCTTATCGACGAGGAATACAATGATATGTATAGTTGCGCTTTTAATTTCTTTCCTTTTCCGCTCCCTTGCTGCAATAAAATTAATTTCGCTGTTCACTTATCTTTTCGGGAAGTTGTCCGAAAAATACCAAACGCCGCTGCTAATTAATTTTAATTGAAAGAACTGCCAGTCTAAATATTACCATTCACACTACATTTGAATATTTTCTGACCATTACATCGTTTCGCTTTTAATTATATCAAATTGTTTCATCGAGACGTTCCCCCTTTTACGTGGCAAGTTCTTTCCTTTTCAAATTTTAAATTAATTTTTAAATGATATACGGTTCGTCCGTTATTTTTCTAGAAATTTAACTAAAAATCAATGTTATCGAGCTTCGACGGACGCAAAAACATATTTTCTTTTACGGTAAAAATTACAGCAAGTATTTTCTACGCCAGCAATATGACTTACGATGTTGGCTTTCGATACAGGGTGATTCGAGCTACTGGGCCAAGTTGTATATTACCTCTGTTCCAAATGAAATTAGAAAAAAATAGTAAAAAGGAACTTTTAGAAGATTTAAAAGCGTGTGAAAATTGTTTAACGTATGCTCGTAATAGGGAAACGTTTAAGCGTCTTCTGGGTTTGCGAAAAATATAGTATGCATCGCGAAACACTGAATTTTCAATCATTTTTTCTTATACCATTTGCTCGTAGAATAACTCGATAAATCAATGCATACAAAAAGAGGAGTTGCATTTAAAAAGGTATAGCTACCGAAACGCTCGCGAAAAAAGTCACTCCATGGTCCAACAGAGGTTGTCAAGCAATGTGATTCTACTGTACAATTTTTTCCCAACTCCAAAACACCTATACGATTCAGCCTAGTTGTTAAAACCATTCCAGAATCTAAATGATGGATCCGCATTGCTCAAGCAACTAATCGTGTACCACGTCCCTCGATTTTTCCTTCAAATTCCACACCCTAATCTCAACGTCCACCTAGCATAACGTCGAAGAAGCTTCTAACATTGTAATAGTTACTATGTAAGAAATTTAACTTAAATAGATTATATCGTTAATCTTGTTACCCATAAAAATTAGATATTTCGCAATATTTGAAAAAATTTCAGGTTTTAATTCCCGAAAGCCATGTAACATCCACACAAGAGTCATCATAAGAGTTCACAACCCTCAAAAATCATCCAGCACCCCAAGGGATTGATAAATCTAGAAAAATCAACTCGTGAAACTTCCAATCTCGATAATCCTCTCAATCATAGAGATTAGATATCAATCGATAATTTCTAAAAATTCTTAATTGCACGAAGACACATAACATCTACGTCAGAATTATGACATCAGTCGTAATCATTAAAACTCTAACACTGCAATCGACTCGTGAAACTTCTAATCCAGATAATCCTTCCAGCTCGTAAAAATTAAATATTCCTTAATTATTTCTAAAAATTCCTAATTCCAAGGAACCATCTAACCGAGGAATCAAATTACCACCTCATCCGTAATCATTAAGAACCTTCTGCAGTATCGCAGGATTTCCACCTCGCGTACAGGTAACTTTAGCTTGCAATTAGAAAGTCACCGAGGATTCGAGGGCCAGGTCGGTCGAAAAAAGCCCGGCGATGCGTCAGGCCCTTAGCATGACCATATTTTGTCGTGTTGGGGGAGGCTTTTGGGGAAGATATAACAGAAGGAAGAAGTGGTTAGTGAGCAGTGATTGAAAGAGAGTTCTGTAGAAAGAGAGAGAGAGTTACTAAGAGGAGTTATTAGTTGTTTAATTGCGTTTAGTTGTGAGCCATTAGTTGTAACAGGCTGACTTGCCATTATGTTGTAGAGTTTAGATGTAGTTCATATAGATTCGTAAGCTTAATCGTCACTCACTTATTGTCAATCTATTATTATTATTAATAAATAAATAGTATTTAATAAAGTAATTATTTATCCACCACAAACCATAGTCTCTACACTTCTAACAGCATAATGGGTCGTAGAAAAATTCGAGCCTGTGAAGCTTCTAATCGCTTCTAAACCGTTAACTTTCTATCAATCAACAATTGGATACCTCTGAACAAATTGCCAAAATTCCAGCCTCCAATCCCAAAGAGCCACCGAGCATCTGCACCTGTCAGAGTTATCACCTCGTTCGCGAGGTAAAATCGTGGAGGTAAAAAATTGGGCTGGTGTAAAGCGTCGTGACGCCTCTAATCGCGATCTCGCGATAAGCAACACTTAATCCCCGTGAGTGAAGTACGACGGCATCTCCATACACGGGGTACGTAGAATATGGCGCGTGATCCAGCGTTCCGCGAGGTTCCAAGCGTGGAGTTATTAAGCTGGCACGGGCGGCCGTGTCCAATACCGGAAAAGTGGTAGAATTTAATTTAAAAAATAGGTTTGTCGGTGGCACCGTCGCATAGAGCGCACAGTTTTTTATATTTTTAATTTCCACCGGAGAACGTCGTTTCTATCTGTCACTGACATACCCTCCCCCAGCCTGCTTTCGAAACGAACGAAAAAAACGAGAGAGACGGGAAGAGAGGGCGGGAGAGAGAGACAGAGCGAGGGAGGGCACACATCGGAGAGCTATCCTGTCGATGTATGATCTGGCCGCTGATATATGGCGGTAACGTGAGCAAAAATGCGAGGCCGATTGAATTACATTGAGTTACGTGTCGTTACGCAACGTACCTACGGACAGAGAGAAGCCTCGGTAAATTTATAGTACGACCTTTTGGTTACGTTTGATTTTGAAAAATCGTCGCCGTTCGAAATTACGATCCCACCCACGCCCCGCGCGTTTTGGCACGTGCGCGTCGACCATATTTATTTGTCCCACGTGTTCTCTCAGGGAACACTTTCCGTCCCTGCCTCGCGCTCTCTCGTCCTCTCTCTCTATCACGTTTCTCCTTCTCCCGTTCTCTCTTCCTCCGGCCTCCCTCGCGATCGCTCTTTCCTCGTCGACCCGGCGTTCCCGATTTCGGATGCCCCCGCTTTCCGGCAAAATATGCGGCCCGGAGGAAACGGCGCTTTATAATATCACGGCTGACACTTATCGTTATGCATTCTTAAGTGATAAATCTCGAACGAGCCGCGGAAATGTTCGAAATTTCGGGGGACGCGCGGTCGTCGCGACGGGCATCTCCGACGCTCGCAACCGGGACACGCGTTCGCTTATATCTCCTCGCGAATTGCAGATCTCACGGGTAATCGCGGTTTGGACGAACCAAGCAGTCGATGAATCATGAGAATTTTCGGATATAGGTATACACGTTCGTTAGAATAATCCAAACTTTATTTTGGAGTACGGTCGCTGTTGGAATGCTGAAGACACAAGTCGAGACATCTTACATGTAACCTCGATGTTAAAATGTTTTCTCTTATCACATACTGATGTATGATTATGCGAGTGTCGGTCGGTCATCTGACGAATTCTTTTGTTCAAGCGACTCACTCTCTATGGAATCGTTGAACTGCACACACCGATCGAATTATCTATTATTAACCCATTTGCATCATGGCTCTACTTAAGGTGCCGTGTTTCAGGCATCAGCGACGTTCAACTGACGACTAGCCCGTATCACCGCGAGCGTATCAGTATCTACTCATAATACCAGTTAAAAGGATTTTCACAACAAAAATAAAACTTGTTAAGAATATAATGAACCGATGTAGATGGGATGCTCACAAAAAGGATCGAACGTGATCTGTGGCATACGAAGAATGTCAGCTCGCGGATTATTCCGCGCTCGGTGATAGACGACAGTCGTAGCTCGCGGAATATTCCGCGCTCGGTGATAAACGACAGTCGTAGCTCGCGGAATATTCCGCGCTCGGTGATAGAAGACTGTCGTGGTTCGCGGAATATTCCGCGCTTGGATGCAAATAGATTAAAGTGCTTCCTTTTATAATAAGTGTTCCTTTCTTATAACTCCACTGCCATCCCAAATTCTATCAGTCGCTTACACGTGTAATTGCATATCGGTGTACATACACTTACCGATAAATAATAAGAAAGTAATGACTTGCAAATTTCGTTCCCTGCTTCCTCGAAGTAGATGAATTCCGATTAGAAATCGGATTTGTAAATATCTGATGTATATAATGTAGTAATGGTTACATAGATTTTTAAATATAAATGTATTGATGTAACAAAGGAGCGATGTATGTAAGAAAGGGATGAGTGGAACAAGTATGCATAGGATGGCAATATGTAACGAATTCAAGTTATTGTGGTAAATGAGTATGCGATTGAGGTGTGTGAATTGTGTATGTAATGTAATGTATGAAAGAAGAGAGAAAAAAAACGAGAGTGATTTAGCATATGTCAGTTGCAATTGAGTTTTAACCCTTTGCACTCGACGATTTTTTGGCTAAAGAAGAGTAGGGCACAAAAATTTTCTGCCATATAGCTGACGATATTTTGTTCAGCAGTAAATAAGAAATCGAGTAATAATTAAAACGTAGAATTATTTGCATATTGTTACATTATCTTAAATTTGGTATATTAATTAATATCGATCTTCGAAATTTTATCTAATGGTGATTAAAGGTCACTTCTCGAGTGCAAAGGGTTAATAGCGAGAAGAGGTGTGAGCATGTGATTGTAATAAATTAATTACATTTAAACTTAATATATGTGTTTCATAATCTTTGTAATTAAATAAAGAATTGTCCTTATTGTTATTAATATTTCATCCACCACTAACATATAATGTTATTTGTAGACCAAATTCTTAATTTCGATACTTTTAATTGAATTTAATAATTTTATAGTAGGGCGTCGATTATCCAAATTAATTGGGAGACAAATTTGTCCAGATAATTGACATTGCGGATAATTTTGAATTATGTCGTAGATTAGTGGGGAATAAAAAATTTGTCGGCTATAAATGTTCTTTAAACGGAGGAATATATGTCTAGTAAGAGATATATATATATAGGATAAAAATATAAAGTACGTATAAATTAAATATTGATATTTATACAGCATCTATTTTAGCTGATATCCTACCCGTTCTAATGCAATACGTAATTTCCATATTCGGATAATCGGTCATTTGTATAATAAAAATTTGCATAATCGACAATTGACGTTCCACTGCATATGTATTTCAGGAAATACTTGCCTATCTGTTTCTTAACCTCTCGAGCAACGAATTTATCTAGTTTAGAAAGAGATAGATATTTTTCATTTTTATAAAAAATATAACATATGCATGTATGATAATTGGACATGATAATTGATAATTTCTAAAAGGATTTCACGTATCCAAGGATATTTATTGACAATTAATTCATTAAACAAATCATGCACGAATATGTCGGTGTCCATGACATTAATAGAATTATAATTTTGAATATACATAATATTTAATTTCACATTTCATATTTTTATGGAAAAATTATAATTGAAGAGCTATCAGGAAAAATGTCATTTCTCAAGATAGACCCTTTCCTCGATTCTATTTCTATTCATTCAAAAATTGGTATTTTAAGTAGTTTGAAATAATTATTACCCTTTCTTATTCTTGTATCTTATATTATATTATATCTATATTCCATATTTTTATAATTTATTTTTTATTATGGAATAGACTCTTCATCGATATTCCAATTTCAGAAATAAAATAAGGTTTCAACTTCAGGTATCTGGAAACATAATTCTAACAGATGTGTCTGTCTTCCAAAGAGCTCCTTAATGAAGCATAACATACTCGAGAAGTATAAAGCAGTGGGAATAGCGAGGCGAAAATTATGTGAATCATATCACGTGAACTGCCAATGAACTGCACGTGATCTAACTAATAATCTATATATCTTGGATAATTTCTATACACGTCTACGTATTAGATAATAATCTAACCGACTCGTTTATCTAAGGTTTCTAATTAATCTCCTTAAACTTTATTTTCGATAAGGTTTACGATGCCTCGATTTTATTAACCCTTTTACATTCAATAGGTGCTTCTCAGTCGCCATTTAATGAGATTCTAAAGATGGATATTAATTAATATATGAAATTTACAATTAGCCAACGATGCGTGGAATATGGAAGTAAAATAATTCCACGTCTTAATTTGCATACGATTTCTTATTTACCGTTTTGGAAATATCGTCGACTTTATGGCAGAAAGTCTTCGAATTACTATTTTCCTGTAACGAAAAAATCGTCGAGTGCAAAGGGTTAATAACTTCTTTGAAATATCCCAGTCACCTGTCATCAAACTTTAACATATTTAATATAATAATAATATAATAATAAAATCATGTTTAAAGTTAACGAATTACGATAAAATTCGTATCATAATTTTAAAATTGATATTTTCTTCCAGACAGAGATTCGTCTCCAGCTTCACAGAACACTACCATCTCATTATACAGTCATTCTCGTGCTTACCTATAGGAGAAATTTGCTTTGCTCTCCATTTTCATGTTGATTTTTTTCCATGTCTTACCTACAGAGCTGTATGTGCTGTACGAGTTCAAATAGTATTAACCGAGACTTATATCCTTATTTCCTTTCCACCGTTTATGCTACTGCAATATTATTGCATTAATTTTCCTCGTTCTCGCACTTTGACTAGAATCAAATATTTCAAGAATATTTCATTTCCGAGAAATGAAATTAAGAAATTGACGTAAGGTTAATTACCGACAATTAGAACACGGTTCGCTGTTCCGTCACGTTACTATTCTTAGACGATGATTGACACGTATGACGCGCAGAAGGGAAGCTTTCGACGAAGGAAACGTTGGACTTTGGGTTGAAAAGTCCACGAGCGAATTAAAGAACGACGATACTTGGAACGTCGGAATCTGTGATGTCGGAGAAAGAATTCCCATCCTGTACCCACGAAGGATGGTACCAATCATAGAGTTTCCACGACTCTCTCCACCCCCTCGCTCTATCACTCGACGCAGACGTTACGACAGTGTACACATACGTGGAATCCAAAAACTCTCTCGGTTTAAACAAATGTGCAGAGGGTTCGTGCAGACCGTTCCATTAGGCACTAGAAACAAGCGAGCAGAATTTTCCACCTAGATATCCACGGCCAATGCAATTACCGAGCGATAAGAACAAAGACTGCTCGCCGCGCAAAGTGGATTAAAAGAAAGGAGGAACAGAGATAGCCGAGCTCGACGCCGTTCGCCAAAAGCCACCGTTCCGTCTTCGACACGGTTCCACCGTTTAACACTTGGACATCGACGCCGTTTGGACCCGAATACTCGTACAGGGGACCAAGAAAATTTAAAAACAGTAGGTCCGAATACAATTCAGCTTCGTCATCTGTACAGTTACGCGATCCAAGTGTCAGCCCAAGTGCCAACGCTAGGACTAGATTCAAAATGAATGACTAAACGTACCACAATTACACGCTTATCGGGATAAAAGTCGATACGAATTTGATGGAAATCTATAGGTTTTCGGAAACTGCGGAGATAAGGTATTGCAGAAAAGTTTGGTAGTTCTAGGCATCGATTAAATCTCTCGGTCACACGGTGACGCGGAGCCGAGTGGAAAAAGCGAAGCGATCGGTTATACGAGCAACGACTATTACCGGGAGCCACCCCGAACTTACATATCGCGTTGGCCGCGCGAGCAAGGACGGTCGACACTGGGAAGGAAGGAGAGAGATCGCGATATCCCGGCAATTCGAGATAGAGGGTGGCGTGTGTGCGCGGCTGCAAGTAAAGGGAAAAGAAAAGACGCGGAGGGTTAGCCGGTCTCTTTAGCTCGGATATGTGGATGCAGGGTGTACCACTGGCGCGGCTGTGTGCGTGTGTGCGCGCGTGCTGCTGCCGGGCGAATAGGTAGGAAGATATCGGTGGGAGGGGTTGGCCACGTGGCGCCGCGGCGCGCCGTTCCGGCGCCGACGTCCCGCACACCCCGTGAGCTCAGTTTCGCTTCAACCCCCAAGCGGCCCAACCAGACGACTCTCAGGCCGGTTCTCGTCTCCAGGATTCGGCCTCGCCGCGAGACCAGGCTGCGTTTCGCGCCGACTGTATCGACCTTGTTCCCTCTGTGGCCCGCCGTGCTAACTTCCCTACGCGACCTTCGACCTATACGACCGCGACTCCACGACACGCGAGCTTCCGCGTCTGACGGCGGAATTTCGACGGACGACGTCGTTACGTCGAACGCCGGAGTTCGTCGCGCTCGCCCTCTCTCTCTCCCTCCCACGCCTTTTCTACCCTTCTACCACCCTCCTCCTCCTCCGTCTCTTCCCAAGCTTTATGCCCTTTAGGGGATGGCGTAATGGGTATTGGTATCGTAACTAGTCCGCTGATACGACGGGATAGATTAGATGTTTCGCAATGAGGCTAGCTCGATCGAGCGAACAGTTTCTTCGAATGGTAATGCGAGATTAGGATTGATGGTGTCGGGCATGCGAACATGGACCGCCTCGCGAGAAGGGATGCTGAGTTTGGTAAAAATAAGCCAGAGGATTCGCCTAATTTCCTCGTCCGGCATATCGAGATTCGGATGAAAATGGATTCCATCATCGCGTGTCAATTTTTTAAGATTATTATTCCCGGATACGATTTCACGATCCCAGTTGGATACGGTATTAAGACGGAGTAAGGGATTAATTATTTGCACGATTAATTTGATAATAAGACAGCTGAAGCAATTTATATGGCTTATAAATATTCCGGAACGTCGTATTTCAAAATCCTAACGATCGAATTTAGGTATCGATGGAATGCAAGGGGTCTAAGAATATCCTCTCAATGACGTAATTGATAACGATATTTCAGACCTCGTTTAGATTGTGCTTTCGATGAATTACGAAATATAGAAGTTTAAATATCGAGAGTACGAAAATGTGCAGATTTAAATATATTCTATCAGCTAATCGAGTTACGAACGATGTCTAATGTCTAGTTCCTATGAATGATCCGGGTACAAGAAGTGGAGCAACGAAACGTTGATAAGATTGAAAATAAAGGGAATTGGTTGCCAATCTTATAGCCGGAGCATTATACACCCTCGTTTTGCGAATATTCAGTCAATAGCAGCTCGGAGAGAGCCAAACTGTTCTATTTCAAGATACAGATCTGGCAGAATAGATTTCACCCGGTAACTTTACAAGTCGTATAGACTGAAGGAACAAAAAGAGGCAGGAGGAACTTCGCGAGAAGTGCTCTCGATTGTCATCGTAATGAGTAACATCGCGCAAAATGGCATTGTAGAAACTCGAATTAACGCTTTTTCTTCCGTACTCCCTCGCGATATAAAACTAGGCATTGCCTTTCAGTTTAAATGTTATTCCCTGAATCTAACGCGGAGAGTTTGGCAAAAATTTTAGTCGCGATTGGAATATACGCTCTTAACACGTTGACTGTCATGGTGGTCATCAGTGTCCAACGATACTAGCTTTTTAAATTTATATTTGTTTCAATCTAACCATCTTTGGAAAACTCGAACAACGTAAATAAATAGAAAATTTCGAACGAAAAATATTAATACAATAATTTGCTGTTAACACGTTGATTGCCACGGTGGTCATCAGTGTCCGGTGATATTAATTTTTTTAATTTATATTTGTTTTATTTTAACCACTGTTTGAAAATTTGAACAACGTAAATAAATAGCGATCTCTGAATGAAGAACAATAATTTCCACCATTTCTTTTTTACTTTGCCACATTGTTCGATGATTCATCATTATATCCTAAGAACAATGGAAACATAACCACCGCATAAAACGCACTGTGTGTCAGTCAAAGTGTTAAGTCTTTATTTACAGTCATATACTGTAGCATATCCGAATCTGAACTAGTAGATGGAACAAGTTAACTCGCACAGATTCGAGGTAGCCTTAAGTAGAAGAAGATCGCCTTCGTCAGACACTATGGCGCGAGAGGAGTAACGAGATCCTTCACCCCGATACTAATCTCTCGAAAACTAGATAAAAATTCCAAATACAAGCGCATACGCGTATGTCGATATATATATCGATAACCATAGGGAATTAAAATAAGCGAGGAAAATAGCGCGAGGCTAAATCAATCGAAGCTCTAATAGCTGAGTCGCATGGTCGATTATTACGAGCTAAATTGGGAACGCAGCAATTATGCACGAACATCCATCGATGATTGCAACGCGATGACACGACTTGGAGGTTAATCATCCCGATTACGTTTTGGGTTATCGAAAAATGCAGCTGGAAGGAATGTTGGGAAATACTTTATCGGGGAGACAGTGCGATTGGATCCAGCAGCAGATTCGCGGGAATCAAGTTTCAGGAGGTAGGAAGCTGGCACGGTTGGAAGTGAAGAGAACCGGCGACGGGTCGGGCAGGTCGTGGAGTGGCCATCGAGGCGGTAGGTCGGCCGAGCGTCGGCCGAAGCCACGAGTTTTCGTGGTCCGCCATCTTTATGGTTACGTCAGCATGTTTCAGTTGCCGGATCTGAAAGTTTTCGCCCGGCGACAAGATATTTCAAGTGGTCGCTCGGTCGCTCAGTCGCGATCGTCCCGCGCTGAAATATTGGACGGCTCTTTCTTGCAGCCGCATATTCTTCTACCACCACCTCGGCCACCCTCTGCCGCCACCTCCACCTCTTCATCGGCAGCCTCTCTACATCCAGCACTAGCTGGAATAGCAGTGGAGCCAGTAGCAGCGGCAGCATACCCTCCTAAGAACACCACCCATCGTCTTCGTCATCCAGCGTCTCTGGCGACCTTCTTTTTCCCTCCGGTTTCTTCTGCTTCTTTTCTTCTCCCCTTCTTCTTTCTCTTCTGCCCTGCGGCGCCTCGCGGCAAGAACTTCGCGACTTATGAGTCGCGTATTAAGAACACCAAGCCGGCCCGTCGTTAACTACCCATGAATGAGTTACGCCCGGCCGACGCTAATTCTCAAATTGTCCAAAAAGAACGGCCAAGTGTCTATTAATCCGCGCAGCTTTGTCCGAGATCGGAAGACAGTGGTGTGGGGCGTGGAAGAGCTACGAGGACCCCTTCCGGTTGGAAACGGCGGAAGATTGGTGAGGACGAGTGAGAATGGGACAGCCGTGAGAGGAAAAGGCGTTTCCGACGAAAAACAACCAACTCGACGAGCAACCGGCTTCTGGAATCTTGGACACGCGATGCTTTATCTCGATCATTCTTCCCCGTGGTTCTCTGTTTAGCTCCCGTAATTGAGACTTTATGAGAAAGTGTCATGATACGTACTTTAACTTCCTCTTTCTAATTAAATTCTTACGGCGCACTTTAGTTTCTTCTTCCTTTCGTTCCATCCACGACTTTGTGCCTTTGCTACCCTTTTCGAACCAACCTTTCAATTCCTCTCTGATTCCTCTTACGAATTAATAACGCAATGTTTGATATACGATTTGGTGCAACGATCCGAGAGAAATTTTATTTCCTTCGTCGCTGGTATCCTCTATTTCGAGGGAGCATACGCGAGCGTCAACTCTGCGCAATCATGCTCTATACAATTACACCCCGCGATCGCGGAAAGTTCCATCGACATCGGCAATTAACGCTTGCGCATGTTCCCTCGCGAGCCGAGTAAACGACGGAAGAAACATGACTGAAATGCCGAACACGTAAGGGGGAAAAACCGGCCACGAATTTCCAAGAAATCGCATCATCTACGCTACGTCTATTCACGCGGAAATAGACCAATTAGCGAGGCACGTCGCTATGACGCGACTCGTCATCTCGTTCACGTCGAACTTCGTAGAACGAGCGTCCGATCCTCACATCGAGATAAAAATCGCGAAACTCGCGAGCTCGCGAAGCAGGTCACCGAGGGCACCAAGACGCTCCATCTCGGGTGCAAGAGTCAGGGGGTTAAAATCTCGAGCAGTCGGCAGGCCTAGGCGACAGCGAGCTAATTACGAGTAATAGATCTCCGGTGAGCGAATACGGGGTCGAGCGTGGATCAGCTGGCGCGAAAGGGGGTCCGGATAGAGGTGGGAAGGCGAGGAAGAAAGAAAAGATAAGGTACCGGAAGGGAGCATAGGCCCGCTACTTGGCGACGGGGAACAGTGGCGACGCGACGACGTCGGAGGACTAAAACTGTCACCCTTGACAAATCTACGAGCGTCGCCCTGATAAATTCAATTAAATAATTATACCTCTCCCCACCGGTTGCCCGCTTGCCAGGACCGCGCGCGAGGCACCAGCAACGCCGTCTTCCTCGCGAGCCAAGCCGAGAGTCTTCGAGACGTCGGAGGGAACGCGAGAAGCCATTTCTGAAGTTTATAGCCGTTCCTGGATCAGCCGGGGCGGATGGGTAAGAAACGCGGAGGGCGGTTCGTCTTAATATAAAGCGAGTTGGTAAGTTTGGTGCAGCCAGCAGAGGCTAACTTATAATGCGATTTGTTTAATCGGCGCCAACTACTTTGTTCCGCCCGGCATTTTCCGACGTCCTTCCGAGAAGAACGAGCAGCCACGGCCTTTCTTCCTCTCCTCTGCCACCTCCTTTTCTCTTCTCGTCCCCAAACCCCGGCCGCCACTGTGTGCCGTTCCTCTCCAAACGATCCCGAGTATCGAACGACACCCCCTTCGGCTGTCCTTTCTCAGCCAGAGTCAAGGGTCGAACGCCACTTGGGCTACGTACACCCAAGTGCGAGCAACTTTCCTCCACCCCTACGATGCATCCACAGCTACGCTCGCAATTCTGCTGGTTACTTGTTTCGATTCCGGGGTGTGGATTTTTACGACGCGTTCCATCCACGGTTATAAAGTGGTCTCTCGTTGCGCTGATACGGTAATGGCCAACCACGTCGAACGAATCTTTCTTTTTTTCTTCTCCCTTTACTCGGGGCTCCTTTGCAATTTATACGGATGAATGCTCGGTGACTGTCTGTTAGGAGATGGGCGTAGCGTAGTTTCCAGCATTTCGAGGTTAACTTCGAATAAGAGAATTGAAGGAAATGCGGTCAGAATAAGAAGATATTCTCAGAAGATGTAGCTTCTATGAAGAAAATTAATTTGCACTTTTATTTAAACGGAAATATTTTTATTCGTCTTCCTCGTATATTTAACTACTCGTTGCAGTATGATTCGCTGTTGGTGAACGAAATTAAAACACCGATCTGAAAATTATTAAAAAAGCTGCGAATTTATAAATTCGCAAGTTGGAACAACATGGATGTAAATTATTTTCGAGCAATTGCATGTGATATTCAAGACTGATCGGGTATAATATGCAAATTTGCTTCTTTACATCGCAGTGTTTCTGTGCTATTTTTTAATACCCGTAGAATGAATGCAGCAAAGTAGGATACAGTTAATTCGAAACTGTAATAATGAACCAGGAGTATGAAAAAGTGACTCTATTTCGAACAATTTTCGCCGATATTGCTTCCCTCGAAGAACCTGATTTGACGATCGATTAAATTAACGAAATCACGCGAATCGGCCCGGCGTTAAATGAAACTTATTAAATTATAGTACACGAAGTATGTATTTATCGCGCGCTACACGCGAAGCTCGGCGCCGATTAATAATAAATTACATTATCGCGTAATCGTATCGGAATTTTGTACCGCCATGCCGTTAATTCGCAACTAAATACGGAATCCTTCGCGGTGATTAAACGCCTAACGTCCGCATGTATATTTATGATCCGTTTACAAATCAAGCTAGCCAGGCAAGTCGGAGGATTCATCCCCTTTCTCTTCTTTTCTCGCGGATCCTAGTCACTCCGGTTCCATCAGTCATGCTCCGACAATGTTACACAGCGGCTAATGGTAAAAAGAGCAGGCCGAAGGGTGCATCGTTCGCGAAAAGAGAAGTCTTTTGTGCAAAAGTTGAAATCCACGAGCTGTGAACGGTACCGCGACCTTTTCGCGAATGTATAAGTAACGTGACGCAAAAACGTATGGAACGTGTCAATGTGTAAACTGTCGTTTAACAAGCTTCGGATCGATTATTTGATGGAAAGGAATGTCGAAGTCGTTAATGAGAAATGTACGAATGTTTGATGAACGTTTGATAATGATTAAATTACGATCTTGCCAATTCGCGCCTTTATTCTAAATTTCATGGTATGCTTAACCCCTTGACTATGGCAGATTTCGATACGCAGCGGCCGTACCCATACGGCAGGAATTGAGTTACGATGTGCGCCATTTTTATGAAAACAAGCGCCCTCCGTGTCACAAACGTAAAATTTCTAAGCGCCAATAGACGCTCTCCGTGTCACAAACGCAAAATTTCTAAGCGCCCATAGGCGCCCACAGTAGTCAAGGGGTTAATATCGTAGAGATACAAATTTCGCGTGTAAATCCAAAATATGTATGTTTCATCCCTGATGAAGAATCAGATCATAGCAATGCTATTATTATCTGAGAAAGGGAATTCAAGAAATGTTCTTCTGCTGAAGAGCTTCTTGATTGCAAATATCATGGAAAATTAATTATCTAGCGAAGAAACGAAATACTGAAGTTATTCTTCAGGTTTGAAAATTTTGATGTTAACTTATCTTCAATTAACTTTAGTAGAAAATACAAATAACATCGGTATAATAAAATAATTTTTTCTCGGCTGGTAAATATTCTTTCCAAAATATGGAAATAGAACATCGAATCGCTTTAGACTCTTTTGCTTACTATCATGACCTAGGTATTCGATTCCTCGATACATACCTAATCAAATTGCGTATAAATCTAACTACGGGTTCTTGTATACAGCTCTATACTACATTAAAAGGAAAAATAGGAAAATAATTCGATACAGCACTGACTCTCCCTAAATTCGCGAACTTCTACACTCATAAGCTCCTACTACCCTTAGCTCTGGTCTAGTTTACTCGCGAAACACCGATCGCGAGCAGAAAGAAATCATCGTAAGACGACAGGATAACGATTAAAAGGCTGGCAAGAAAATAGGGAAAAAAGCGGGCCCCGCGAAAAAGAAACGCACCCTGTGATTGTCACGCTGCCAAGCCGACTGAAACATTTATCATTCCCGGTGATTAAAGAGTCTTTTGCCGACACCGTGAGTCAAGGCATTCGTTTCATAACGACCCCCTGTAAGAAGCGGCGTAAGGTCGCGTTGGGAAAATGTCGAATTTTTAATTCGGTCTCATCCCTCTCCCTGCCCCCCGACCAACCACGCGCCCCGTTTAATCAACCCTCCAACTCTTCTCGTTAAGCAATATTGCACTTGGACGCGGCGATTCCAATGGATCGTGGGAAATGCAAAGTGGCGAAGGGCATGAGAGGAGAGAAAAAAGAAGGGAAAATGATGTAACTAGAAAATGTGCCAGGTCGAGGCACGAATAAACACGGATGGATCGTTGTTGCCATGACAGTCTTTTCAGACGAGGGAGAGCGAACACATCGTTGCTGCTGTGGCTATTGATTCCAAAGATTCCTCGCCCTTTCATTTCCGACAATTACGCAACGATCTTGCTAATTTCGAGCTTCGCGAAGCCCGACGCATTCACCGAAACGCGATAGTTTTCTCTCTCTTTCCTCCCCTCACCCTCCCTCTTTGTTCATCCTTTTCTAATTACCCCCAAGGGACGTTCATTGTTCTGTTGGAACGATTGAAATCTTACGAGTGCGTTTTACGTTTCGGAAGAGACTAGCCGTTCTAACGAAACGTTTACCAAGATTGGAAATCGCTGATTCGTGTCACGGAGTTAGCGGACAAGGAATAAGAGATACCTAGATAATACTATTCCCCCGAATAAGATACTTTTCCATCATTTACAGTCCTCTAACGGATAAATAACTGGTTATGAAACGATCACGAAATAATCCATCCTGGAAGCAAACCTTCGTTGACATCTTTCTTATCTTTATTAAAAATGAAAAATTTATTGGAAATAAAAAATTAGCACAGGGAGATACAGGGAAAAGAAATTACGATGTTCTCTGAAGATCCATGGTTCAAGACTAATAGAGATTTTAGGAGATTTTTAGATTTTATTAGATAGATAGATTTATAATTAATAGAGTCGAAAGTTGGCTATTTGGAATTTACGAAGCATGCAATTTTTAAACTACGAAACTCTTTTATAATTTGTAAATACTTCTATAAGGGAGAAGTTAAACATTCTGTAAGGGTATTTAGATTCAATGGTCAGAAGGTTGAATCGTTTCACGCAAGATAGTGTGAATGGTATGAAAATATCGAGAGGTAACTTAACGCTCTTAGCGGGGATAACGCGAAAGTTATTCCATCTGACGGGGCAACTGACTACGCTTTAAGGACCTATGAGCTTGAATACCGTTTGAAAAGCTTTAAAAGTGAGTGAGTGGGTAAACAAACGCCGGGGTTGTTTACCCTTCTGAGAACGTGGACGAGAGCAGGTTGCTGGATGCTGGAGCATCCCGTTGATACTTTCGTCTCCCATGACCTATCCCATTTCATTCTTCTTCTCGATTTCTCGAGTATCCTTTTCAAAACCACCGCGGTCGTGCAGTGACATTGGGATCTATCGTACTCTCTTGTTCCTGGGACCGTGTAGTCGTAGCTAATCAGCCACTGATTAACGACAACCTGCAATTGTCAGATCACAACCAGGTACTGGAACTGGTTGATTACAGAGAGGCAAGAAAACTGTTTGCTCTTAATATTTTCTAACATGGGACACTTTTATTGCAGGTTGTTATCGTAGCTGCTACTTCAGAATCCACTGACCTGTCAAAAGCACCTTTATGAGTGGCAAGATATGACACTGGTCTTGTATTAGGTTTATTTCAATAATTTGTCACGTTGGACGCGAACATGATGATAATTAATGGTAATACGAGGGTAGCTGATAATGCTAGGAACTTAGCTGTTAGGAGTTCTGACATAATTGAACATCACTTTTCTGTGTCTATTTCGTGTCATAAAATCTAACGAATTGTAAGATTTGTTGGAAGCCAGCTACGCCCATGCAACGATGACGACATGCCTGTCGAAGGTTGCAGGGCATTACCGACCTTTGGACTTCAAGGTGTCGGTTTTGAGGGCTTAAAAGGGCCTGCCGTCTTTCAGAGCTCCACAGTCTTCAGTTAGAAACCAAAACGGCTATTTATACATTGTTACCCATAGCGGCATCCAAATTAAGAAAAGAAAAAATAGGACTCATACGTTTTAATTATATATCGTATAATAAACCTCTTACAAATAAGATTGCTATACAACTGAATACAGTTATTTCCCTGTGCGTTTGGCTATTTCCTCCACGAAATTCCCAACAAGATTCGTGATAAAAATTAGCGGAAGATTAATTAACAGTGGAAGAATTTTTACTCGGAAAAGAACGAGTTTACAACAGACTGTCAAAAGTGGAAATAATAAATTCCTAAAATTATGCAAACATACACGTGATTCCCGTCGAAATGTCAGAGTACATAGCAAAGATTTCGTAACTCGCATCAAGTCAGCAGGTCTACATTTACATACGATCATGAGAAACGCAAAAATGCAAAAATTAGTATTTAACAAATATTTGTTCCACCTCTGTCGTTTCCACAGCCATGAGCTCTCGATCGAGACAACTGAGAAACGAGTGAGAAGAGAGCATCTCTTGGTTCGATGTAACTTACAAGTACGAATGTACGAGAGAAGAGAACGCTTTCACTTTGGACTATGACCGTCTTACTATTGTCTGCACATATCTTGGCATTGTTGGCAGCGAGCTGCAGCCTCGTTCGGCATTCGACGTGTATTGCATGCACGATACGCCGATACACCATCTCTGTTACAAATTAGAACGATATTGCCAAGTCGAGATAATGGAAAAAACTGGCATGGTGTATCGTTGCTAACGCGTTTCGCAATCATGGCAGCCTCGTGATACAATGACAGGACACCTCCGGAGTCTATGAGACATTCCTACACCGAATCCACGCGTTTTGGCAGTGACACGATCGATGAAATGTTAAAAAAGGAAGCAATAATTGGTAGTTTCTGGGAAAAAATGAGGAAAGTATGAAGAGATGATAGATTCGCCGATATGAAATTATTGGATGATAGGTGGTAGGTTTTTAAAACGGGAATGACACTTTGACGAGTTGGTCGAGTGGTCAATGTCGGTCAAGTGGATTTATGGAATGACCTGCTTATTGCTGGCTGAAATTACCAGGTTCTGGACATTTCAGTTGCTTGTAAAGTTTAACTCGCGTTAGAATTCGAAACAAGTTAAAGTACCAAAGTTACGTTGTTTCGTATTATTTACTTTTATTCCGACCTAAATGGAAATGAGACGGTAAAATATCGGTGCACGAATCAGAATACCGTGTAATTTTTAAACTTATTATTTTCTCTAAAAAAAAATACGAAATATATCGTCGAGTATGCCACAGACGATCATTTCCTTAATACCAGCTAATTCCGATGCTAAAATCAACCTAAGGATGTGTTTTCCTAAAACACATCTTCGACAAAGATCAGTTTCTCGGCACTTATGCAAATAAACGAAGCAGAGATAATAACATTATCATAGAAATCGTTATTCCTTATCTCTCTTGCTACTATTTATAGCGTATATCACAGATTCGGATATTAACACGTTGACTGCCATGATGGTCACCAGTAACCAGTGATACTAATTTTTTAAATTTATATTTGTTATGGTAAAATTCAATAATGAAATAAACTCTACATTCCAGAGGTGTGGGGCGATCCCTTCCCCCTGTGTTCTATCTTTTGTCACCAGTCTTCTGAAGACGACTTTTGACCTGCGTGGCCCTAAACAGGCCAGTTCTAACCATTCAATAAAGATCTATACAGTTTTCCCAAAGTTTTCCACTGACTACTATTCCTTTGCGTTATAACCCCCTTTAACAATATTTGTTTTATTCTAACCATTTCTTGAAAATTTGAACAAGGTCAATAAATAAAGAACTTTGAATATAAAACAGTAATAATTTGCACCATTTCTCTGTTCTTTGTTATATTGTTTGATAATGTTTTATTATATTCTAAGAATAATGGAAATTTTATCACATGAAAAATGAGTGGCAGTCAAAGTGTTAACGCATTTCCAAAGATTACCCTAAATCAGGCACCCAATCACAAATTCAGATCGATATCAAATTTGATATATTTCTATCCTCGAACACCACCGAAATTCCATCGTCCATCTGGATTCCAAGACAGTGAAATACTCGTACAAAGATAAGAGACAAAATTCTAACCTCTTCTCGCCTAACCTGATCTCTCCCTCTCACGCACACTGGCGAGAAGCACGAACCCTGATCTAACCTCGGAACAAGAGTCCTCCATTTGCAGAATCTCGCGTGGACCACAGACGCGAATATTCGTAACGCGACAACGAACTGGAAGGGAAGGTCTGGATCATTGGCGATAATAGTTAGCTGGTAGCAGAAAACACGCCTATCGACGAATCGTTCCGCCTACGTGCAGTTGCGTAGGAACGCGAGCATCTCGTGAGAGAGACGACGTCGGCGTCGACAACGTCGCAAGACGGCGTCGTTAAGGGGACAAGAGGAAGTGTCGCTTAGGTGGCTACCAAGCCAACGTAATTATTTCAAGGCCACTGAATACGCGATCGAGCAAACCCCTCGCATCGGATCATGCTGCTCCAGTGATCTTGAGGCGTCACTAATCTCCGATCCTTTCTAGGAAGACACGTAGACCGCCTCGTACGCGTTACCGTCGATAATCGTTCATGCAAGCACCGACAGCGACAAGGGTGCATCGCAGAGAGGCGGAGTGATCCCGATTCGCCTGCGGAGAGAGGATCCAGCGAGACGAGGACGTGGTCGATCCGCGGCGCGTCGAGAAGAGGAAGTGCGCCTGCACGCACCGGTTTCGAGGAATTAACCGCCCTCGAAATCGCTCGGTCGCGTGATCGTCGCGATCGATGGCTCGGCTGATAAGCTCGCCTAACGGATCAACCGGCCCGATAAGCCGTCGATAAGGACAGAGGGGATTAATTTCTTCGGCTACCTCAGTTCGCCCCGAGCTCTGTTCCCTCTCTTTCGCGTCCCACTGCACCCGAGACCGGCTCACAAAGACACCACCGAAATTACCATACGCGTCGTCTGGTAGAAGTTAAGCGAGCTGATTATTCAACACCGGGTATGATGTAACTTTCAGGATACTTTTCAGAATTTTTCTGTGAAAATGTTACGTGCTAATTGTAAAATCGATTGCGTTGGGCTTGTGCGTGTTTGAGCGTTTAGTGCGAATGATATGCGTGTAATTTAGTAACCAGGCGAACGTGACTGGAATAGGAAACACGTGGCACACGATCACCTCGATGTACTTAGAAACTTTCTTTCCAGGATTAGGGAATATTTTCAGAAATATCGTACAAGAATTACAAGTATTCTACGCGATTTAATGTAAAATATGACGATTATTCTAAGTGTACAGGGTGGATCATTTACCAACGTGACCACTTCCATAGTTTTCGTTTTTAGCAAGTTGATCTTCCTGTCTTCGCTAACACGATTAACTTAAGGAAAATCAGGTGTTATTATCGTCTCGTTATTTTCTTACATCCTACCATTTGCTAGAAAATAAATTTTTATTATTACTCTAATAACTAAATAATTGAAGATAATCGAGGTGGTCACGTTACGTGATCTACCATGTTTATTTCTATACCTATAAAATCGAATTCTTTGTTCCAGATTTTAGAAGTACTTCGGTAGAGATATCTTCTAATCATCTCACTGGTAATTACGATTTATCGAGTATCGTTATTGGACAAATTACGAAGCTTCGTGGAGAGAAAAATTATTTTCACAGATAGCTGTCGAAGATTTTGGCGTTTTTCAGTTTCATTCTGTCGAAGAATTTTCAATCACGAATTTTAAACGCGGAATATCGATGATTCGCATAATTTCTTTGACGTTTTCATCGCATCATCGGCAATATTGTTAAATACTGTAATAGTTACAAAGACAATTATCGAATTTGGTGGAACTAAACGGGGTCGAAGATGAATTATTAATAATATAAACCTTATCGTAGGTCCCTCCACTGTCATTTTCCACGATTATTGTCGCTCATAACTTCGTTAGAACGTCGAGCGCAGTATCAACTTCTGAAACGCGTTAAACGCGACTGAACTTATAAGTTACAAATTACAAGCCCCTGTATGCTTGGCTGAATTTCCAGGAGACAGTAATTAAAGGGCAAAATTTCTATCTCGCTGTCTCGGTGAGAGATAATTACACGACTGACCTATTTTTCAGTCGTTTCCGTTTAACATCTCGATATAACGTCTCTTTCGATTATCAAGACAATTTATTCGCACCTCGTGACTCTCAGTAGCGTAGCAAATTCACCAAACCGAAGACTATCATCAACGTTATTTTTGTGTAAAATACAACCATCCAGCTTCCGATTTTTTCCACGTCGTATTGAAATTATTGGAAATAAATAGTAACTTCGAGATCCATGTCTTCCATACTTGTGGCATTTTAACGGAAAATAATTATTTAATATAGCAAATGTACGTATTTCAGTAAATTGTAAGAAGATTAATAATAGCTTGAGAATCTATTTTTATATCACACTGTAAACATGATTCTGGGGTAGGAAGATTTTCGAATAAACAATTTAATCGAACAAGAAAGAATTATAAATTATAAATATTTATAATTTATTTATAATAAATACAGTAGTTTTGTATATTTCTCTAATTTTACCAGCGAAAGTGAACCGAAAGACGCCACAATGGCACCAATAAAGTCCAAAGGGTTAGATTGAATGTAGCATTAAGTAAAAATTGGAGGACTCGTATTAAAAACGACCCTAGCTAATTTTACTGATTTTTCAAGGGAGAACAAAATATTCCATCATTTTCCGTTGGTTTATAGACAACCAATAAACTTACTCACAGTATATTGTTTCTCATAATACCAACTGACGCGAATCTTATTCCAAATTGCTAAAACGCCTCACAATGATCGACAAGACTTATTTTCGATATCAACCCCTTCGATTGTTGCCATAATTTTCCATTCCGTTTGCAAACGCTCTTTCCGAGATTCGATTCCAAAAATTACGACAGAGTAGTTGATCAGACTCCGGGAGATATTTCCATGAACCAGAAATATTTCCTCGAATTTCCGTGGAACGTAAACTAAAATTCGTAAAAGATTCGATCCGACCAGTTACACATATGGTGAAAAAGCAGAAGGAAAACGGGCGGAAAAACGAAAAAGGAGGTAACGTAAAAACGTTCCCATCGGTGAAACAGTAAATCCATCTGTAACCATCGAGAGCGAGCCGCGGTAGGATCATCCATTAACCTTTGTTGCTACAACCCGTCAAAGTCTCGAACGTGAGATTTTACACGGGGATGACTGTTCCGGCAGACCATTTCAACGGCCCGGCCGGGTCAGCCGGGTGAGGAATGGCAAGATACGGTTCCTGTCATTGATGCGTGCCAATCACGGAAACCGGCTGCAGCCCGATCGTCAGCGGTGAAATTACGACGTCGAAAAAAAAGGAAAAAAGAAAAAAAAATAGCCGCACACGCGCAGGTACATCGTACGTATAAGCAAAGAGGGTGGATGGAAACTGTCAGGGGTTACCACCGCGACAGTCGCATCAAACAAATGACCCTTCTCAATTTGGCACATTCAGCGTGTAGCTTGTTGCGTTTCCATTCATTCCACCATACCTCATCGTAACGTCAGGTTATATACTCCTTCTATTCCCCTGTCTTGGCTCTCTTAGACATCGATTCCCTTGTTTTCGCTCCCTTTCTTTCCACGCCTTTGCTCTTCCCTTATTTCTCTGTGACCCGTTTTATATTTACTCGGAAAACACGCTTCCGGACCAGTTATTCGGACTCCTCCGAACTTCTTGTTTCGCGTTTCTTCCAGTCCACCCTTTCCTATTCCTATCTCTCATTTTTCAACTTGACCTGTGTGCCCTCATCCGCTGAACCCGACCGATCCTCCGTTTCCCTGGCTACTATCCCTATTTCTCTCCTCTTCTCTCGCCTTTTTCCCGTAACTCTCTCCCGAAAGATATATCTTCCCCAACATCCACCTTATCTTCCTTTAATCATTTAATTATTTGTTCCTTTCCGATCTTCTCGCTAAATCTTCCATTACTTCCTCCTCTATTTCTACCTTTTTATCTTCCTCTATCTTCGTCTCACACGACCGTTCTTCTCTCCAATTTTATTCCTTCCTTTCCTCCCTTGTTCTGTTCCCCACCCCCCTTTTCGACTCACCCCTCGGACTCGTACCCTCTCTGTCTGGCTTGCGCGAGCGCGACGATATTTTCGCTGTTTAACCGCCTACGCGTTTATATCCGCGGACCCGGCTTCACGCTCACACGGACATCCGCCGCGGTGATTATGCGCGCACACGCGAGGGTGGACACGCGCTTTTCATCCCGTTGCCACGAGCCCCGGGTGGACTCGTTACAAACCTATGTACGAGAACGCTTTTCCCGCTTATTACGTCTGTCCGCTCATTTATGCTCATTGTCCGCGCAAACGCGCGCGGACACGCATTCCACCCCTGCGCGCCTCCACCGCATCGTTTGTTTACATCTTTCATTCGCGACACACGAGGAAACATTTACCCTCCGCGCTCTGCCCCCGCGCAGGCGTGCCAATATTATCTCTTCCTTCCACCGCGCGCTCGTTCGCTCGCGAATTTATTATTCGCGCGAGCGTCTGTATTCGTTTTCCTATCGCGTCGATCGAGTTTGCGGTTTCGGGTAACGTGATCTACGAAGTGTCCGGGTGAGCAGGTATTTTCCATGATTTTGAGATTGCGAGGATGGGGTAGCTTGACGTGGGTCTGTGGAACCTTTTATTGGTGGTTCGTGTCGTAGTAAAGTTAAATTGTAAAGTAAACTGTACATCCTAACGATGTGGGGGCGGTCCTTGTTAGTGGTGGATGAAATTTAATAACAATGAGAACAATTATTTACTTAATTACAAAGATTATCAAACACAAATATTGGGTTGAAATATAATTATTTTATCACTATCTCATGCTCGCGCGTCTTCTCTCTGTTAATACACAATTGCAACTGACATATGCCAAATCACTTTCCTTTTTCTCTTTCTTCTTTCATACATTACATTGGCATGCACAATTCACACAACACCTCAATCATTATACGGATACTCATTTATCGTAATAACTTGATATTCATTAAATATTTCCATCCCATGTTTCACTCATTCCAATACATATATACTTAAAAATTTATGTAACCATTACCACATCTTCAACAATCATCTACAACACCCTAATTAACACGATAACAGAGAGAGAGTGAAATTATATGAAATTGAGAAATTCGTTATAGACTAGACTCGTAGTGCAAGGTCATATATACTTAAAAATTTATGTAACCATTACCACATCTTCAACAATCATCTACAACACCCTAATTAACACGATAACAGAGAGAGAGAGTGAAATTATATGAAATTGTGAAATTCGTTATAGTCTAGACTCGTAACGCAAGAATTAAAAAATGGAAACGTTATACAAACCGATACAAAGGAAATATCCCTTTTGTTCCGTTGTAGTAAAATTAAATAGTAAAGTAAACTCTACATCCTAGCGATGTAGGGGTGATCCCTTCCCCTGCGTTCTGTCTTTTGTCTCCAGTTTTCTGAAGACGACTTGTGCCCTAAACAGGCCAGTTCGCCCGTTCAATAAATATCTATACACTTTTTCCACAGTTTCCACTGACTACTGTTCCTTTCTGTTATCACCCCTTTAACAATTTGTAAATTGTTATTGTTATTATTGTAGGAAGGAGTCTTCAGTATAGGTGGCGTGTGTACGTAGATTGACTGGGAAGAATGTTCATACCAGAAGGTCGGTCGTGGGTGAGTCTAGCAATGCACTTGAAGATTCAGGGTACATGGGGGTGAGATCGTATGTTGCGCGTATAAAGCGACTGATCGAGGAAGGGAGAACGAGTTTGGGAAAAGAGAAAACGCGCGAGGTCGAAATAAGGGTGTGAAGATGAGAGAAAGGGCTGAGTGAAACAACGTGTGACAGCTTAAACTTTCTACGGTACAATTGCAGTCTTGTTATATCTAGATCTTGTGTGCTCTACTTTCATCTTTCTAACTTCGTACCACTTTAAATCCCAACGTGTGGGATTTAAATTGAAATAATCCCTATGTTATTATTATTATTATTACTATTATTCTCTGGTTTCTCGAATTTTCTCGGTTACCCTGTCAGATGAGGATTTGATGTCAAGTATCTGATTCTATTGCATATTTAGAAATTTTCTATGTAAATTTTCTGTGAAAGCCCTATTGTACTTATGTTTGGGTATAATATTTTTGGTATTAGATCTGTGGAAAATGTTATTCTCATGGTGGATACTATGATTACTTGGACGGGATGCTATAATTCTTCAATGTCTGTTATTAGAGATATAGTATAGATATAATTATTTGCGTGTATAGATGTATCTGTTCGATTTTTATGAAAATGAAGAGATAATTGTTACGTTTCAGGTCTTGTATCTTTATTTTTATTTAAGCTGTATTTTCATTCGACGAATCCGATTTAAACCGAGAGCGAGAAATATAAAATTCGATTCAAATTCGTCATAATTTTCTCATGCGTTGATTTTTTTATTTGCATACTTTTGTCGATGAATTATTATTGGCGATGCACTGCAAATCAATGGTTTCTTTATTATCGTTGATTTTTCGTATCGGAGATACATGTATTTTAAATGTAATCACTTATGTCGAAGCTTTTAAACTAAGGTAGCATTTTAATGTTTCGACACGTGCCATCAAAGGTATATTTGTAATGACTCTAGTGGACGTAAGGAACATTCTCTTTATCGCTATTAGGAAACCGAAAGTCTCCATTGAACTAAGCTGTGCTTGGTACCGAATGGATACCGCGATAAGTTATCGGTAGATATAGAACGATGCGAGTGATTGTTGAACGATTATATATGTACCGCGATATATGTCTATGTATAGTACTTCAAAAATTATTTCGTGTTTCACGGCTGTTACAAAATGTAACAGCAATTACGAGTGTAGTTCGGCAGAGTTATTTGAAAACGTGACAATTATAATAGTTTAATCGATCCGTCGAGGCCATAATGGAACGTATCGACTATACTCTCGAATGGTGAAGAATTAAAGGAATATCTTATATTAAGTATTATTAGGCTAAGGTGATAACGATCGTTATCCATATCATCAGATTAAGAGTTCATACTTCGTCGTACTTAAAATATAACGCAATACGAAAAATTGAAGGAGGAATTTTAAATTGCACTTTTGTTGGAACCAGAAGCATCATGTAATCCTATAAAATAATAAAATAGATATAAGGGATGCTATGTATGCACATATAGAATTATTACAAGATGTCACACTGAAATTTATGTTAAACATAGCAGTTCTCGATATGGACGATGTAAAAGAGTAACGCAAAGTTTTATTTAATCACTAGTCAATTTCAACCCCTATTTTTATATTCCATAGTGAGGAATAATTACCCGAATAATACCTGAACTATAGTTGAACAATAATTTTCCGTTTACCTAATATATTGCCAAAGTACAAGGTAGCATGTCCTGTTCGTCGAGCAACATTCAAACCAACTCACCCTTAAATAATTTTTCGAAAGTTTCAAAAGTGATCCTCTCATTCCTGCAATACTTAAACTCGTGCTACAACGATTTACTTAAATATTCTCTTTCTATTTCCTTAATATGCCTCCAAGAGTCACAAGGTAGTACATTTTACCCCTCAAACCAAATCCAAAACAACTCACCCCCCTACGTCACCTGTTAAGATTCTCCAAATTCATCCTTGTGCCTATATAATACCTAAATATGTACTATTTTTACTGACTAATTGTTAGACAACTATTCATCATTTCTTTATCACATCACAAGGATACAAGATAGTACGTTCTAACCCTTAAATCGAGTCCAAATTCCCACCTTTAAGTCACTTTTACATCACCCAAAAGTGATTTACTTGCTTAGATACAAGAGTGAAATAAGTACTACTGTGATTTGCTTATTAGAAAACAAAGATACAAGATAATGCATTCAACCCCTCTATCCAAGTCCAAGAGAACTCACGCTTACGTCACTTTTTAAGATTCTCCACATTGATCCTCGTGCCTATATAATACCTAAATGTGTACTATTTTTATTGACTAATTGTTAGACAACTATCTACCATTTTTTATCACATCACAAGGATACAAGATAGTACGTTCTAACCCTTAAATCGAGTCCAAATTCCCACCTTTAAGTCACTTTTACATCACCCAAAAGTGATTTACTTGCTTAGATACAAGAGTGAAATAAGTACTACTGTAATTTGCTTATTAGAAAACTTATTAGAAAACAATGATACAAGATAGTACATTCAACCCCTCTATCCAAGTCCAAGACAACTCACCTTTACGTCACTTTTTAAGCCTCTCTAAATTGATCCTTGTGCTTATATAATACCCAAACGTGTATTACTGTTATTTACTAATTCCTAGACCATTACTTTCCATTTTCTTGTCACGTCACACGAGATAGTGCATTCCAGCCCTCGATTCGAGTCGAAAGCAACTTACCCTTGCGCGTAAGACTGTGAAAAGTGAGCTACTCGTTGACGCAACGTCGAAACGCGTACCTCTCAGCGATACATCACGATTACGTATTACGTCGTGAGCAGGAGCAACAGGAAGGTCTAGCCGCGGCGAGGCATCGCGCACGCCTTTGTGTGTCGGCGTTCACGGGGTTCGAGAGGGTGGAATGTATGTAGGTACAGGCTCGCGCATCGAAAACACGGAGGCGAAGCGAGCTGCTCGTCGACACCGGCGTTGTATACACTTATTTAACGTGTAAACACTCAGGGGGTTTGCCAGAGGAGCAACAAGTGCCCACCGGTGTACACAACAGCTCTCGGTTTACACCACACGGATACAGGCCCGCCCCGCACACACCTGCCTGGCAAGGTGAACGTGCATAGGTGTTTTATACGGGTCCGAGATCCCGTCGGAACGTTGGAAAGGAGGTCGTGAAATAAGCGTTTGAAATAATGATTTTTCGGGGCCGAAGGCGAACGGAGTAATTGAAAGGATAAATTGGTGGTAATTGATCGACGCTGCGAATTATCGTTATTTAGGGACGTAATACTTATTTCGGGCGAATTTTTATGGACGATTGCTGGAATTGGAAGCAGAAATTAGGAACTGTTTTCCTACCTCGTGTTTATTCCCGGAAAATAATAAATATTTAACAGTTTGTCCGTAATTTGGGATTTAATTTTGCGTGATTTCATTCATTTTTAGAGGCTGTATGCGTTTGATAAAATAGGTTATTTATATTATGATGGAAAATATTCGGTGTACGAATAAATCGGGGAAAATACTCGTGACGTGCGTCAAATTATTTTATTTAAACTAAAACGAAAAAGAGAAAAAAATAATTACCACGATATAATAGTATATATATATATACTGTTCAATAATAGTGGTTAATAATAAGGTTACGAATATTTCCTATTCTTCGGTAATTTTATGAGTAATATTTATAATCCTCACGAGGTTACTTTTAAATTAAAGAATTTTTTATTCGATTAATTGAAATAACAATAATGATAATTATTTAAAGGGTATTCGAAATGAAGGTTTACAATTCGTCTAGGAATAACGACGATATGAGCAACAGTGAACTATAATAATCTATGGACAATAGTAACTGCATAGTACAATATAATAACAAATTGTCGCATTACGAATATATAAATTAAAATTAACAGGTTTCCCAAATTTCCAGAATCTACACGAAAATATCTGAAATAAATGCGGGAAAATTACAAAGCAAGCTAGGAATGACTATAACGCTAGGAAATACTTTCATCCTACTTAACAAGAATTATAATTACGCGTGGTTACGCGAACCAGAAAATCTCGCGCCATGCTGAACTTTTTGATCCGGAAAAAATGCATTTTTCCAGCTCGGCTATTTATAACCGTATCTGCGAGGCTCTCGCGGGAAAAATGAAAGGCAAGAGGATCTTGGCAAAAAGGGGCGATAAATCCGGCCGAACAAAACGGTTCCATCGAGTTTCGTGACACTGGCCCCGCTACATAAATCTAACAACAGGATATCGTTCGTTACTAATTATACGCAATTAAACTAATCTCGCCTCCGCTTTTTCCCCGCGACTCGTTTTCCCGTGCACCGGTGCAAAAACGCGCGGCGCGAGCTCGCGTGCTGGTAAACGCGGACCGCGCTGCGAGCAGCGGAGATGCCGTTAAACGCGGTTGAATCGCCGCGAAAGGATTCCCTTCCTGGTCTTGGCAAAAAGCCGCGTTTTCAGCCCGTGCGAGCCGGACAAGTGGACACGCGAGCGTCCACCGCACACTGACCATGCCAGAGAAGTACTTCTGCAGACCGGAGGTACGGGGTCCCAGCGGGCAGAAGACGATTCAGAACTTCCCTTTCTACGACGTTTATAAGGGAAGAAAGCGTCCAGGACAGTTTGCAACCGGTAATACATATGAACCCGCGTTCTGCCCCGCGTTCGTAATTCTTCCGTAATTCTTCCGTTATCGCTCTTTCATGGAGCCCGCGTCTTCCTGGCAACCGCTACGGAGAAAATTGATTAGCTAAATTTATGGCCAGTTTTCGGGGTTAAACGTGTACTCGAGAAGGTACTCGAGAAATATGGACTTTCCTTTTTTAATCATTTTTTAACCCTTACAGTGCTGACGACTCCCTGCAGAAATGCTTCAGAGGGACTGTGCGTGCTTAGCGCTTACGATCCCTGTGAACGGAATACTTTTCGCTCGTCCAAGCTCTGTTGATTAACTGTTCAAGGCGCGACTAACAAGTTATTGTTGTAATTCTTCTGCAGCAGGTTAAATAATAAAAGAACGTTATTTTCCAGCATCAATTATCTATTAGAATCAATAAAATTTACAATATAACTTAACGTAAAAATAAGCAACAAAAACTAAACAAAAATTAATAGTTTATTTGTGTATGATAAATTTTTTATATTGTTAATATTGTTATACGTATACTATATTGTTAATACGTTACTAGTGATACTCAGAACAGGTATACAAAAGAATAAACCCGTCCTTGCGTCTATTATTTGTTTCACCATTTGACTTCTTTTACTGCCGTTGTTAAGAAACACACGTATATTTGTCTCGCATAAAGTTACATGTAATACTATTACATACAAGACCGAAAAAATTGAACAACGCATATATGCGTACACCGTCCCTGCTGATGACTTTCGTCGGACGCATATATGCGTCCATAGCGCTCTAAGGGTTAATTAATCGAGTAACCGTTAACCCTCTATGGGTTAACCGTGTAACTTTCAAGTTACATGCTAATGTATGGGTATTTTATTAAATACTGCATTCAACGTTATCGTCTTCGACACTCCAGTTCGCGGTGTTTCTCTATGTATGGGTATTTTATTAAATACTGCATTCAACGTTATCGTCTTCGACACTCCAGTTCGCGGTTTTTCTCTCGATATATTTATAATTATTTTTACAATACCTCCCGTGGGTGCATTTTTAAAAATTCTAATTCTTTTTTATTTACCGATTATTCGATCGCGATAGGTTAGGTCCTCTATAGCCCCCTATCACCTTTTTTCCACAAGATGGCGTGGAAAATTATCTTGTTTATCTATTGCGCATTATCTTGGCACTATAGTACAAACGTTGTTTATTCAAACTGTCAATACGAATTCGTTTTAATAAAGTTGTCAAAACTGCTGAATTTATTGCTTGATATTTGTTGATTATATGTTACATACAATTCTTATAGCCGAGAAAAATATATATTCGGTCCATAGAGGAATATTATTTACCCGATAAGTGATATTTATAAATGATATTTTATTCGATATTTTTATTTTATTTTTGCATTGGGTGTCTGTCTATTTATTATTACTACGAGGTATTCGATTACAGGTAGAAATCGACGAGAAGTCTGTTTCGGAAACGGTAAATGAAATGTAAATAGAAAGATCGTTTAATTATCGCCGAATAATTATATCCTAATTGCAACTATCTCGAAGGTAAAAGTGTGAGTAAATGGATAAACTAATAAGAAGATTTATTTAACGCAATAACAGCGCAACATAAATTATAACTAAATCTCGTAAAATAAATTCTTGATAAAATAATCTCTCGAGGACTCTGTCACACACAATTGTAAATGTAATGACTGTCATTCACCTACTGATCGTTTTTTCGCGACTCTCTGTCATACTTGTCACACAAACATTCCTCACACTCATACCACACGTTCCATGACAACCACTACCACAAAAAGGACTTACGTCGAATTATTCGTTGGTACGTATAAATCAATGAAAATTATGGTTATTCGTCTAATCAACATACCGAAAGAGACTGCTGATTCGAATTAGAAGAATACCTTTATTTCAATTTGTATTAAATCAAAGTTAAATCGTTCGTTGATGAATATAAATGGATATAAATTAATATGCAATTTCTCCCAATGACTATACACCTCGGTCTAATTATGCAATGATATTTTCCATCCATATTTAAAGAACTATATTTAACGACTGTCCATATTTGAGGATGAAATTGTGTACATAAACGATAACGATAAAACGCGAAATTTTCAGCGATAATAAATTCTATAACTTCGAATAAAATAACTTCGGGAGATAAATAAATAATAAAGTAGCCGAAGTAACAGTGGCTATCTCGTTGCTCAGTCTCTGCGAGTTCTCGGATACTCGCGGAAGATTAGCCATGCATGAATTCGACGACAGATACGGCACTGCGCGTGTATCGACAATTAGACCCGCGCAAGGTGAACGTTTCCGAACGTTTCGTACAATCCGGAGAATTGCTTTCTGAACGGACACCGTTTAAATATTTACGGGGATTTAAAGTTCCGCCTCGACCGTTTCTTTTGATAAGCCTGGAACTTTCGGAATATTTACGATTACGGCAATTTCGTACTTATGTAAAAGCTGTTTGAGTTATCGCGTTTCCATTAAAAACTGAAATTGCCAGGCCTGCCCGGCCGGTCTAAAAGCGGGTACAGTTTCTTTTTATTCCCGCAGCTAAGAACTGGAATGAAATTCGTTTGAGCGAAGTTTAAATTACCCCTTTACTCCATCCGATCCTCGGCCACGGCAGCCCTACCTTCACACTAATTGACTTAATTTCTGCACTGATTACGAAGGTTATTTGCAGCTGCTTTAAACGTCGTAGAACTGGATCTGTATCTTTTCCAACGATTCATCCGCGCCCCGGCGAAATACCAAATATCTTTGATAGAATTACTACCGTGCCGATACCAGTTTCACCGTCGGCTTCTATTTTAAAAGGTATTAACGCGAGTTAATTCCATCGCCGACAAGACCACTCTGCTTCTTTCCGACGTTATGAACGGGAATCTCATCGACGAGCAAGCTTTTTTCTATCCAAGTGTACACTTTGTATTTAAGAAGGAGCAGGAACATTCGACGTGGTCGGAGAACAGGAAGATAACGGGGAAACGAATTTCGTTCATCGTGTTATGGTAAAAAGTGAAGAAAACTCTACGTTCCAGCGGTGTGGGGGCGATCTCTTCCCCCAGTGTTTTGTCTTTTGTAACACAGTCTTTTGTCACCAGTCTCCTGAAGAAGACTTTTCACCTACGAGGCCCTGAACAGTTCTGCTCTGACCATTCGCCCGTTGAATGAAGATATACACAGTTTCTCTACAGCTTTTTCACAATTTACTATTCCTTGCGTAATAACCCCTTTAACACATCGAATTTTCCATTCTTTTCTAACTGCGAGTTGCGTCCATTTTGTTTCGGAATAATTTAAAACATGTACGATATGGGGAATTTTTTATATTAATTTTGGTAAATTATTTCTTGAATTATAGGTTATGTAGGGTATTCCTAGGGGTTAGGAGTGAAAGCGGAACGAATGAATGGGTGGTCTTTGAGTCACTGATTTTGTTGAAACTTGGCAGGTTTGTAGATATCGTCATGCAGTTTAAGAAAATATGTCATTATAGCGGCAACTACTCAATAGCTTTTGAGATATTTACGATTAAGGTTTTATTACGCCATTAATTATAGCTTTATTTTCAATAATTTTTAATTCGACTTGTAGCTTAACAGTGATAGTCAAGAATTTCTGTACTCGAGGACCGGGGTTCGATTCCGGTTCATAAGTTCGTATTTTTTTTTCAATCTATTTTCTATTTTGTATTCATTTTTCGCCTGTGAAAACATTGTAAATAAAATTTCTTAATAGAAAAATATATTTTTTACCCTTTCTTATGCTAGTATATATTTATTACAATATAATAAGAATATTATGCAAGAAAAACACTTTTTATAGCAATCTTATTGACTACAGGTAATACAAAACCTATCGCTCAAGTAAGTATTAATTATTAAATTAAACATTGTATAATAATATTGCCTATAATTCCATCTTTGCTGTGCAGCTAAAAATATTCACGAATTAATTACAAAAACTTGGAAATTTATTCATTTTCTACTGCTAAATTGATTTATTAAGATGTTAAATTTTTGTCGTCTAATTAAAATGAAAAATTGTACTGCCTGCACCATCTATGATTTTGAACCCGAAGCTCGGAAAGTAATAGGAATATAGAATAGGCAAGGAGGTCATCGAAGAGGTGATCACGTGGCAGACAAGGACAGAGAGGGAATAGAAAAGGATAGAAGGGCTCCGGCAGTGAAAAATTAATTAATTACTCAATTTCTGTAACCAATTTATGAATTTTTATAATTTCATTGCAAAGCTGGAACTTCAGGCTGCATTCCTATATAATTTTCATAAAGAATTTATCTCTAAATTGTTAGTTATTAATTTTCGTTTGATGGCGTCTATGATTTCGTAACGGCGACCATCCCGATCTTCCGTGAAAATATTTAATACTAAACGAAATTAGGAGCAAAATGTGATCGAAAGGAATATGCGAAGACACTCCAGGATGTCGTTTATATAATGCGTGCATGAAAGGCATAAATTGATTACGCAGAAGATAGATAGATAGATAATTAACCGAATAATAAAACTTTAATCGTAAATATCTCAAAAACTATCGAGTAGTTGACGCTGCAATAATATATTTTCTTAAACTGCATGACGATATCTACAAACCTGCAAAGTTTCAACTAAATCGGTGACCCGAAAGACTTGCATTCTCCTTAGAAGTAAAGAAAGGAACACAAGTAATGGAAAGTACGTAAGGTAAGTAAGGTAAGTTTAAGGTAAGTATAAGGTAAGTATAAGGTAAGTATAAGGTAAATAAAATAATAAAAATCTACTGCAAAGCAGGAAAAGAATTGTCCAGCGAATTTTTGGAATTGTCTGGACGAGCGACCTCTTATCATGTCATGTTATCCTGATACAAAGTTGTAAAATCCGGCGAAAATTTGACGGCACGGCTACAAAAGTATTGTGCAAGAATTCTTGGAAATGACGTCATTCAAGTACGTAAAAATGTATAAATAGTAAAAAATAAATAGTTACTATTAATAACAAATTAACATCGTAAATAATAAATTGTTCACAGCGTGAATTTATAACAAAAGTAAAAAATTAACGAAATATTAGTCATTACTTGAATCTATAAAGTACTAATGTTAAAATCTACCTACAATTTGCGAAAAGATTATAAATTATCACATTTATTGCTAATAAGAAATTGCTCACAACGTGAATTTATAATGCCAGTGAGAAAATTACTAAACTATTGACCTAGTAATAGTACATATAACTTATATGTGTCAAAGTGCCTATAATTTGCAATCTATAATTTGCAGAAATTTGATAAATTGTTTCACTTGTTGTTAATAACAAATTAATATTGCTAGCAGCAAATTCTCCGTAACGTATATTAAAGATAAAACTCAAAAATATTAATAAATTTTCCGTTATTACCTGACAAATATCATACTAATGTTAAAATGGGCCTATAATTTGAAAAAGTTCAATAATTAATACACTTATTGTTAATAACAAATTGTTCACAACGTAGGTTTATAGTACAAATGGAAAAATTACTAAATTATAGGCTATTACTAGTATATATAACGTATTTGTGCAAAATTTGCAGAAGCTGACAATAAATTTCTACACTTATTGTTAATAACAAATTAAAATGAATAATAACAAATATTTTGCAACGTATATTAACGATAAAGCCAGAAAAGTTAATAAATTATTAGCTGCTAATTAAACAAACAACATATTCGTGTTAAAATGTATCCATAACTTACAAAAAGTTAATAAATCATTAAATTCTATGCTAATGACAAATTAAAATTGTTGATAACAAATAGTTTGCTAAGCAGATTAACGATAAAAGTCATAAAAGTCAATAAATTATCAGTTATTACAGCGAAAAAGTAGCTTTTAGAGGAATCGGTAAAGTTCGGAAATTTTCGCCGATCTTCGGCCTGCCGCCGCTATATAAGGGGCTCGCGAGCAGGCTCGAGCCAGTTGTCGCTTCGACTTAGGGGGGTCCGCGTTAATATTCTTTCTTTTTGTTTCAGATTTTAATTATTTCTTCTTTCAGATTCTATTTCTTTTATTCTAGGTTACATTGCTTGTGCATTTGAGCATTTTATAGAATATTCGAATGCTTCGTCGTTGGCTTATTTGTATATCATCCATGGCTAGACCAATGGCTATTCAATGGCCATTGTCCACTCTCTTAAATAATTTAACAATAATTTCTCCTTTCAGGTACTAATTATTTGTTGTTTCAGGTTCTTATTATATTTCTTCTTCCAGATTTTATTTCTTTCATTCTATTTGTCTCTTTGTTTCAGCATTCGAGTATTTCGTACAATATTCGAATGCTTCGTCGTTGGTTTATCTGTATATCATCGATGGCTATAACAATGGCTATTCAGTGGCCATTGTCCACTCTCTTAAATAACTTAACAATAAATTCTTCTTTCAGGTTCTAATTATTTTTTTTCTTCCAGATTATAATTCTTTCATTCTATTTGTCTTTGTTTCAGCATTCGAGTATTTCGTACAATATTCGAATGCTTTGTCGTTGGTTTACTTATGTCTCATCGTTGGCTAAATCTTTCCTTTCACAAATTTTACGACTTCCGTTCGATTTGTTTTCGTTAGAGCGTTCGAGTATTTCGTATAATACTCGAGCGCTTCCTCGTTGGTATGTTTATATCTCACCGTTGGAATGTTTCTGTCTCGTAGTTATGTTGCTCAGGTCTCGTCGTTGGCTTGCTCGTTCCATTTGGTTATTATCCTTGATGGTTTCCTCGTACTAATCCCTTTCCTTTCAGCTATATATTAACAATAATATATTCTGTTTTAGCTTTTAGGTTTCTCAAGATTCTGTTTGCGACACATCAATGAACGATGCGTGCGTTTACTTTTAAGTAATCATAAGATAGATCCATAGACTAAGTATCATGTGCGCGCTATCTGTACAAAGGTAAGCTACCTAACTTGGAGCGAAATTTATAAATTCTCTATCATTTTCTTATCCCCCTCGTTTAGCAAATAGAACATAATTGTTCTCGCGATAATCGCGATCGTTCGTAAGTACCGACTAGCCTACGCGACGTGCTCTCGTGTACTCGATAAGTACATGCTTCGTAAGTCATCCTCACGACTCGTCTCCGACACTCATTTCCAGTCACTGTCAATCTCGTCATGCATCGGGTTCCAGGGTGACCCCCTCGGATCAGTGCGTCTTCTGACCTCGACGGGGCGGTCCGCTGCCTAAGTCGTACGCGACTGGGGCTCGGGCACATGCTGGCTGACGGACTAGTACCATCTACGGTTAGACCACAGGGATGATTAAGTTCTACCCCGTGTGGCTGGGATGCGAAGTGTCTGTCTTGGCCGGCAACCGCCCAGCAGGGCCCTCGCGTTGACACTAGAAGTTTCATTGGTTCAGGGACTATCCTTGGTCCACGTGTAAGTCTTGGCGAGTGCGACAGTGACTGGAATTGAGCTAGGCCCGATCGGGAGGGTGCCGAGGTATGAAGTTATCTCTGTACACGGGAGTACATCGCCTAGGCTAGTCGGTCTTTCGAATAATCGCGAACTCGTTCGGGCGCGTCGCGATTTTCTATTAGCTCGCGTGTTTGATATTTCATTCCCTATTTTTATGGGAACTTGAAAATATCTTAGCGTTGCGACAGTAGAGTTTCAGTATACCGAACCGAAACCCCTTTTGTAAGACACGAAATATAATAAAGTGTCAGTAGAGTCATTTTAACTTAATTCGCTCCAAGTTAGATTAGGGTACCTTTGATACAGATAGCGCCAGCAGGCTGCGCCACTAGGGCGCATGTCGGGTCTCGATGCGTAGCCACCTCCTCGTGGTGAGACCTGGTAATTGGTATCGTTTTCCTTTGGGAAACGATATGAAGCTAAGAGCTACGCCCAAAGTATAACATATGTCCTATCTCTTCTGAATTTTCACTTTTCCATTTGAACTATGAAGGAAAGTGTAGACGAAATTTGCATGACAGATACTTTGGTAGTGCGAAATTAACAAATTACTCAATTTCTACGATTAATTTATGAACTTTTATAGCTGGATCGCAAAGCTGGATCTTTGGGCAACATTTTCATGCAATTTTTGCATATAATTTGCGGCTAACCAATTTATTATTATTAGTTACTAGACGGCGTCTGGGATTTCACAACAACGGTCGGCACGATTGTCCATCAAAATAAATAATTCTAAACAAAACTAGTTGTAAAATACGAACAAAAATGATATGGGAATATTCTCAAGGATTTTGCTTTTATAATGTGCACATATAATTTGTAAATTAATTGCATAGAAGATTGTAGTTAATGGAAAACCAATAGTATTACCGACATCAGTTGGAACACTCTGCGAAATAAATGCAAGTAACTAATTGATTTAGAAGAAATGAGTATTCAAAATTATATTAGAAAGTTCGCAAAAGATGCGCCTTTACAATAAAAGTCTAAAAGTTGATAAATTAATCGCAAAAGTTGTGTAATTTGTTAATTTTTTAATGCCGAATGAAAATTTAGGAAACAGGGATAGGTGCTATTTATAATTTTAATCTGGAAGCCTGTGTTCCAGTGAAAAATCAAGGTTGGCGCTAACGGAGAACAAGCTTCCAATGTAAAGTCATAGGTGGCACCCACCTCAGTTTCCTAAATTTTCATTCGGCATTAGGAAATTAACAAATTACACAATTTCTGCGATTAATTTATGAATTTTTGGACTTGGATCGTAAAGGCGCGTCCTTTGCAAACTCTTTAATATAATTTTCTATATTAATTTCTTTCTAATTAATTAATTACAAGTAATTATTCTCCGAATGTTCGAACTGAGTCGAAGATATTATTGGTTTTTCATTAATTACTATGTTCTACGCAATCAATTTATAAATCACATGCGCACATTGTATAAAGAACATCCTTGGAAATATTCTCATATGATTTTTGTTCGTATTTTACTTTTCGTTTTGTTCATAATTAACTATTTTCATAGGCAATCGTGCCGACCGTTGTAAAATCGCGGACGCCATCACGTAATTATTAATACCAAACTAAATACTATCAAGTTATGTGCAGAAATTGAATAAGAATGTTGCCCAAAGATCCAGCTGTCTGATCCAATTATAAAAGTTCATAAATTAACTGTAGAAATCGAGTAATTTATCAATTTTCCAATTGCCGAAGCATCCATCCTTTTCTAGTCGCTTGCTGTCCTTGTCACAAGGACAATACTTTTACAGCCTATATGGACAATACTTTTGCCGCTTCTGGACAATACTTTTGCC
>NW_016909003.1:699-4953 GCF_001483705.2 Eufriesea mexicana | reverse complement strand
CCTTATACTTACCTTGCTTACTTACACCTTCCCTTACTTCGATTCCTTTCCTTTCTTACAAGGAGTGTGCAAGTCCTTCCGGACACCGATTTAGTTGAAACTTTGCAGCTTTGTAAATAACGTCATGCAGTTTAAGAGAATATATTATTATAACCGCAATTACTAAATAGTTTTAAAGATATTTGCGATTAAAGTTTTATTACATCGTTAGTTAAGTGTTTATTTCCAATGTGTTTCAAGTTAAGTTGTAGCGTAAATGGCACGATCGAGAATTGATATACTGGAGGACTGGGGTCCGATCGCGTCCATAGCTCTCATAATTTTTTAAATATATTTTTTGTTTTGTATTTATTTCTCGCCTATGAAATTATTGTAAATACATAATTATAAATAAAATTTCTTAATAAAAAAAATTATCTTTTACGCTTTCTTATGCTAGTATATATTATTACAAAATAATAAGTATATTATGTAAGAAAAATACTTTTGTACAGCTATCTCATTTACTACAGAAAATACAAAATTATCGCTCGTGTAAGTATTAATTATTAAATTGAACATTGTATAAGAATGTTGCCCCTAATTCCAACTTTTCTGTGCAGCTATAAATGTTCATAAATTAATTAGAGAAGCTTGGAAATTTGTTAATTTTCTGCTGTCGGATTGACTTATTAAGATGTATTATTAGCGCCTAACCAGAAGTGGTATCTAGTTCGAATACAAATTTTACCGCCTCCGATCAGCGCCATTTATGATTTGGGTTCATAGATCGAAAAGCTAATACTAATATAGAATAAGCAAGGAGTCGTAGAAGAGCTGGTCACGTGGCAGACAAGGACAGAGAGGGGATAGAAAAGGACAGAAGGGCTCCGGTGGTGAAAAATTAATTCATTACTGAATTTCTGTAATTAATTTATGAACTTTTATAACTTCGTTGCAAAGCTGATACTTCAGGCTAAATTCTTATATAATTTTTGTACATAATATGATACGAATTAGTTAGTTATTAATTATTGTTAGATGGCGTCCATAATTTCGTAACGACGGCCATTACGATCTACCCTTAAAATATTTAATACTAAACGAAACTAGAAGCAAAATGTGAACAAAAATTATTTGAGAAGATTCGCAAGAACATTCTCTTTGTAATGCGTGCATGAAATTACAGAAATTAATTGCGTAGAGGATAGTAATTAATGAAAAATCAATGGCGTCTTCTACAACAATTCAAACACTCCATAGAATAAGAATTAATAATTAATTAATTGGGGATAAATTTATATCAAAAAATGTATTGGACAGTTCTTGAAATATCTGCCTTTACGATGCGATTGTAAAAATTCAAAAATTAATCGCTGGAATTGAGTATTAAGGAATTAATTAATTTTCTAATAAATATTCACACAGGAAAAGGTAGCGTCAGCTATAATTTTTATCTGGAAGCTTGTGCTTTGTTAGTTCCAGTACAAAATTATAGCTGGCGCTGACTGTTCCTTTTTGAATTTTTATTAGAAAAATAATTAATTACTCAATTCCAGCGATTAATTTATGAACTTTTATAATTTTATCGTAAAGTTGCAGCCCCAGCGAACTTTCTAATATAACTTTTGATATCAATTTTTTCCTACTTATTTATTTATTAGTGATTATTGTACGGAGCGTTTGAATTGTTGTCGAAGACGCAATTGATTTTACATTAATTACTATCCCATACGCAATTAATTTATGAAACTTTAAGCATTCATTATAAAAACAATGTCCTTGCGAATATGATCATATAACTTTTGATCACATTTTGCATCTAGTTTCGTTGAGTATGAAATATTTTCCCGGAAGATCGTGATGGTCGCCGTTACGAAATCACAGACGCCATCAAACAAAAATTAATACCTAAGAATTTAGAGTTAAATTCTTTACGAATATTCTATAAGAATGTTGCATGGAGTTCCAACCTTGAAATGAAATTATAAAAGTTCATAAATTAATTACAGAAATTGAGTAATTAATTAATGTTTCACTGCCAGAGCCCTTCTATCCTTTTCTATTCCCTCTCTGTCCTTGTCTGCGATGTGATCAGCTCTACGACGACCTCCTTGCTTATTCTTTATTCCTATTATTTTCTTGATCTTTGAGCCCAAATCAAAGATGACGCTGATCGCAGACGGTAAAATTTTTATTCCAACTAGATACCTCTTCTGGTTAGGCACTAATAATAGACCTCAATAAATCAATTCGGCAAAAGAAAATTAATCAATTTAAAAGTTTTTGTAATTAATTCATGAACATTTACAGCTGCGCAGCAAAGTTGGAATTATAGGCAACATTCTTATACAACGATTAAGTTAATAATTAGTTACTAGTAAACACGATTGCTGTAAAAAAGTGTCTTTCTTGCATAATATTCTTATTAAGTAATAAATATATACTGGCCTAAGAAAGGGTAAAAAATAAATTTTTTTATTAAGAAATTTTATTTACAATTTTTTATTTACAATGCTTTCATAGGCGAAAAATGATTACAAAATAAAAAATAGGTTGGAAGAAAAATACTAACTTATGAACCGGAATCGAACCCCGGATGGAAATTCTCGACAATCACCATTGGTCTACAACTCCGATTAAAAACTATTGAAAATAAATCTGTAATTAACCGAATAATAAAACTTTAATCGTAAATATCTCAAAAACTATCGAGTAGTTGACGCTGAAAAGATATATTTTCTTAAACTGCATGACGATATCTACAAACCTGCAAAGTTTCAACTAAATCGGTGACCCGAAAGACTTGCATTCTCCTTGGAAGTAAAGAAAGGAACACAAGTAATGGAAAGTACATAAGGTAAGTAAGGTAAGTTTAAGGTAAGTATAAGGTAAGTATAAGGTAAATAAAATAATAAAAATCTACTGCAAAGCAGGAAAAGAATTGTCCAGCGAATTTTTGGAATTGTCTGGACGAGCGACCTCTTATCATGTCATGTTATCCTGATACAAAGTTGTAAAATCCGGCGAAAATTTGACGGCACGGCTACAAAAGTATTGTGCAAGAATTCTTGGAAATGACGTCATTCAAGTACGTAAAAATGTATAAATAGTAAAAAATTAATAGTTACTATTAATAACAAATTAACATCGTAAATAATAAATTGTTCACAGCGTGAATTTATAACAAAAGTAAAAAATTAACGAAATATTAGTCATTACTTGAATCTATAAAGTACTAATGTTAAAATCTACCTACAATTTGCGAAAAGATTATAAATTATCACATTTATTGCTAATAAGAAATTGCTCACAACGTAAATTTATAATACCAGTGAGAAAATTACTAAATTATAGGCCATTACTAGTAAATATAACGTACTTGTGCACGATTTGCAGAAGCTGATAAATTTCAACACTTATTGCTAATAACAAATTAAAATTAATAATAAGAAATATTTTGAAACGTATATTAACGATAAAAGTCAAAAAAGTTAATAAATTATTAGCTCCTACTTAAACAAACAACATATTCGTGTTAAAATGTAACCATAACTTACAAAAAATTAATAAATCATTAAATTCATTGCTAATGACAAATTAAAACTGTTGATAACAAATAGTTTGCTAAGTAGATTAACGATAAAAGTCAAAAAAGTCAATAAATTATTAGTTATTACAGCGAAAAAGTAGCTTTTAGAGGAATCGGTAAAGTTCGGAAATTTTCGCCGATCTTCGGCCTGCCGCCGCTATATAAGGGGCTCGCGAGCAGGCTCGAGCCAGTTGTCGCTTCGACTTAGGGGGGTCCGCGTTAATATTCTTTCTTCTTGTTTCAGATTTTAATTATTTCTTCTTTCAGATTCTATTTCTTTTATTCTAGGTTCCATTGCTTGTGCATTTGAGTATTTTATACAATATTCGAATGCTTCGTCGTTGGCTTATTTGTATATCATCCATGGCCAGACCAATGGCTATTCAGTGGCCATTGTCCACTTTCTTAAATAATTTAACAATAATTTCTCCTTTCAGGTACTAATTATTTGTTGTTTCAGGTTCTTATTATATTTCTTCTTCCAGATTTTATTTCGTTATTTCTATTTGTCGTTATTTCAGCATTCGAGTATTTCGTACAATATTCGAATGCTTCGTCGTTGGTTTATCTGTATATCATCGATGGCTATAACAATGGCTATTCAGTGGCCATTGTCCACTCTCTTAAATAACTTAACAATAAATTCTTCTTTCAGGTTCTAATTATTTTTTTTCTTCCAGATT
>NW_016909003.1:0-340 GCF_001483705.2 Eufriesea mexicana | reverse complement strand
AATTTCTGCGATTAATTTATGAATTTTTATACTTGCATCGTAAAGGCGCGTCCTTTACAAACTTTTTGATATAATTTTCTATATTAATTTCTTTCTAATTAATTAATTACAAGTAATTATTCTCCGAGTGTTCGAACTGAGTCGAAGATATTATTGGTTTTCCATTAATTACTATCTTCTACGCAATCAATTTATAAATCACATGCGCACATTGTATAAACAACATCCATGGGAATATTTTCATATGATTTTTGTTCACATTTTACTTTTAGTTTTGTTCGTAATTAATTATTTTCATAGACAATCGTGCCGAACGTTGTTGTAAAATCGCAGACGCCAT
>NW_016909002.1:52829-53516 GCF_001483705.2 Eufriesea mexicana | reverse complement strand
CCTAACATAACCATACGCAATGTAACTCAACCTAACGTGCCGCCACCAGTATTGCTGGCCTCCACACAGACAGGCACAGCATATTAGAGGAGAGTGGAGCACAGGAATCCGTAGAATCGCAGCGTAAAGCGGAAAAGTCGAATCTACCCGGACCTAACGAAAGCAAACGTTACATAACCAAACGCATCCTATCTCTACCTAGTGTACCGAGACCTCTATTACTGGCTTCCCCAGAGCCAAGCAGAAGATACTAGATCACGGTAGACAGCAGAAGCACACTGCATTACAGTGTACAGAACAGAAGTCCAAGGTACAATAGCCTAATGCAGACAAGCCTAACATGACCAAACGTAACATAGCAAAACCTGATGCGCCACAGCCACTATTTCTGGCCTCATCAGATCAAAACAGGGCGTATTAGATCACAATGGCGTGCAGAAATCCGCCGAATAGCAGTTTATAGAACAAAAGTCAAAGTTTTCCGAGCCTAACCTAACCAAACGCAACCTAATTCAATCGAACGTGACGCGACAGCTATTGCTGACATGCCCAGAGCAAACCAGAACATATTAGAGGAGAGCAGTGCCCAAAAATCTATAGATTCGCAGTGTATAGCGGAAAAATCAAAATTATGGTGACCTAACCTAACCAAGCTTGACATAACCAAACGTAACATAACTAAGTCTA
>NW_016909002.1:5493-52582 GCF_001483705.2 Eufriesea mexicana | reverse complement strand
CCGGACCTAACGAAAGCAAACGTTACATAACCAAACGCATCCTATCTCTACCTAGTGTACCGAGACCTCTATTACTGGCTTCCCCAGAGCCAAGCAGAAGATACTAGATCACGGTAGACAGCAGAAGCACACTGCATTACAGTGTACAGAACAGAAGTGCAAGGTACAATAGCCTAATGCAGACAAGCCTAACATGACCAAACGTAACATAGCAAAACCTGATGCGCCACAGCCACTATTTCTGGCCTCATCAGATCAAAACAGGGCGTATTAGATCACAATGGCGTGCAGAAATCCGCCGAATAGCAGTTTATAGAACAAAAGTCAAAGTTTTCCGAGCCTAACCTAACCAAACGCAACCTAATTCAATCGAACGTGACGCGACAGCTATTGCTGACATGCCCAGAGCAAACCAGAACATATTAGAGGAGAGCAGTGCCCAAAAATCTATAGATTCGCAGTGTATAGCGGAAAAATCAAAATTATGGTGACCTAACCTAACCAAGCTTGACATAACCAAACGTAACATAACTAAGTCTACTGTGACGCTACCACTATTGCTGGCTTCCCAGAGTCGTCTAGAGCATACCGGAGTACTGTAGAGCGTGGAAATCCACCGAGAAGCAATGTATACCGCGAAAGTTAAAGCTATCCGTACCTAAGCCAAACCAGCACAGCCCAACAGAACGTAGCATAAGTCAACCTAACGTGCTTAGAACACAATTGCTGTCCGCCGCAGAGGCAGGCAGAGCATATAAGAGCACAGTAGAGCGCAGAAGTCTACCTAACAGCATTGTTTAGCTCAAAAGTCAGACATATCCTGTCCTGCCTATCCAGACGTAATAAAAACAAACGTAGCCTAGCTCAACCTAGCGTGGCGAGACCACTACTGCTGTCCTCCCCCGCGTCGAGTAGAGTACGGTAGAGCAATGTAGAGCGCAGAAGTCCACCGAATAGCAGTGCACAGCTCAAAAGTCAAAGTAGCCTGTCCTAAATTAACAAAACGTAGCGTAACCAAACGTAACCTATTAAAACCTAATGTGCCTGGACCACTATTGCCGTTCTCCCCAGATTAAAGCATAACATATCAGAGAGGAGGAGAGCTCAGAAATCCATAAAATCGCAGTATATGGCAGAAAAGTCATAAATACCCAACCTAACACAAACCAACATATCATAATCAGACGAAGCATAACTAATCACAACCCGCCGCAACCACTATTGCTGGACTCGCCAGGGCAAAGCAGGTTACGGTAGAGCTCAGTACAGCGCAGAAGACCACCGTAAAACAGTGTATACCACGGAAGTCAAAACTATCCCAAATTAACACAATTAAACGTAACCTAACCTATCGTAGCATAACTCAATCTAACGTGCCGAGACCACTGTTACGGGCCTCCCAAGAGAAAAGCAGAACATACTAAAGCACAGTAGAAGGCAGAAAGCTGCCGAGCAGCAATATACAGCACAATAGTCAAAGGTACCCTAACCTATCCTGACCCAAAATGACCTAACGAAACGTAGACTAACTGAACACAACGAGCCAATCCACTATTGCTGGCCTCGCCATCGCCAAGCAGAACATATTAAAGAAGAGTAGAGCACAGAAGTCCAAACGATGGCAATGTATAGCGGAAAGTCATAGCTGCACTAACCTTACCCAGACAAATTTGTGCTAACCAAACGTAACATAACACAGCCTCACGCGCCGAGACCACCATTGCTGGCATCCCATAGCCAAGCGGAACATATTATAGCACAGTAGAGCGCAGAAATCCACCACGTAGCAGTGAACAGCACAAAAGCCAAAGCTGACATATCCTAACCTAACGAAACGTAGTATAACCGAACGCAACCTAACTCCACGTAACATGCATAGACCACTGCCGCTGGCCACCCCAGTGTCGTGCAGAGTATAGTTGAGCGCAGTAGAGCGCATAATGCCACCAAATAGCAATGTGCGTCTCCAAAGTCATAGACATCCTAACCTAACCATTCCGAGCCTAACCTAACCAAACGTAGAATAACTAAACCTAACGAGAAGCGACCACTATTGCTGGCTTCCCCTGAGCCAAGCAGAATATATTGGAAAACAGTGTAGCGCAGAAATTTGCGGATAGCAGTTTATAGCACAGATGTCTAAACTATACGATCCTACCCTCACCAAACGTAACATAACACAGCATGCCGTAACACAACCTAACGTGCCGAGACTACTATTGCTGTTCTCCCCAGAGGCAAGCAGAATACAACAGAGGACAGCAGTGCACAGAAATCAACCGTATAGCAGTGTATAGCGCAAAAAGCAAAGCTATCGTGTCCTAACCTAACCCTAAATGGGAGTAGAGCGCAGATGACTAATGAATGGCAATGCATATCTGTAAAGTCAAACATTTCCTACCATAACCCAGACATTCCTAACCTGTCCCGAAGTAACCTAACCCAACCTAGCGCGCCGAGACAACTATTTCTGGCATCCCAGAGCCAAGCAGACGATATTACAGCTCTGTAGAGAGTAGAAATTGAACGCATTGCATTGTATAGCGCAAAAGTCAGAGGTATCCTGACCAAGCCCAGCCTAACATAACCTAACCAAACGTAAGATGACCCAACCAAACGTGCCGCAACCATTACCGCTGCCGTCCCCAGAGACAAGCAGAAAATGATAGACCACAGTAGAATACGGAAGACTTTATATAGTCAGTGCTCAGCACATAAGTCAAAAATAACCTTGCCCAACACAACCACGCCTAACCTAACTAAACGTAACCAAACTACACCTAATGTGCCGGGACAACTATTGCTGTCCTCCCCAGAGCCAAGCAGAGCATACTAGAGAACAATAGAGAGCAGGAATCCACCGTATAGCGGTGTATAGCACATAAGTCAAAGCTCTCCTATCCTAACATAACCATACGTAACATAACAAGACGTAGCCTAACTCAACGTATTGCGCTACGACAACTATTTCTGGCCTCCCCGAAGTCGAGCAGACTACAGTAGAGCAGAGTAGATTGCATAAATCCACCCAAAAGTAGTGTATACCACGAAAGTGATAGCTATCCAAGCGTAACCCAAGACAACGTAACCCAACCGAACGTGGCACATCCCAAACTATCGTGCCGAGGCCACTATTGCTGGCATCCCCAGAGCCAAGCAGATCATATTAGAGCACAATACAGAGCAGAAGTCCAACGTATAGCGGTGTGTAGCACTAGAGTCAAAGCTCCTCTATCCCAACCTAACCAAACGTTACATAACCAAACGCGACATAGCCCAGACTAACGTGCTGAGACCAACACTGCTGGCCTCCCAACAGCCAGGCAGATTATACCACTGCACAGTAGAACGCAGCAATCCACCGGAAGCAGTGTACAGCACGGAAGTCAAAGCCATCCTATCCAGACTCAACCTAACGTAACCTAGCCGAACGAAACCTAACTCAACCAAACGTTCCACGGTCGCTATTGCTGGCCTCCCTAGAGACAAGCGGATGCAATTAAATCAATGCAGAGTGCAGATATACACCGAATAGCTGTTAATAGCACAAAAGGCGAAGCTATCATGTGGTAACCTAGCCCAACGCAACGTACCGAGCGTAACCAAACACATACTGACGTGCCGAGATCGCTACTGCTGCCCTCTACAGGGCCAAACAGAACATACTAGAGGATTTCAGGACTCAGAAAGCCATAGAATCGCAGTGCATATCTGGAAAGTCTGAGCGACCCGAGCCTAACCCGCACCAACAGAACATAACTAAAGATAGCATAGCTCAAAATAACATGCCGCGGCCACCTTTGCTGGGCTCCCTAGAGCCAAGCAGGATATAGTAAGGCAGAGTAGAACGTTGAAATCCACGGGACATCAGTGTATACCACGAAAGTCGAATCTATCCATACCGAACCCTAACTAACATAACGCAACCATACGTAGCCTAACTCAACCTAACGTGCCGAGATAATAATTACTGGCCTCCACATAGTCGAGCGGAGTATAGAAGTGCAACGTAGAGCGTAGTAATCCTCCGAATACCCGTGTATAGCACAAAAGTCAAAGCTATCTTGTCCTAACACATCCAAACGTAATATAGCCAAACGCAACATAACTTAGCCTATCGTGCCGAGACCACAGTTGCTGGCCTCCCCAGTACCAAGCAGAGAATATTAGAGTAGAGCAGATGATCGAGATCCACTGGAAAGCAGTGTGTAACACAAGAATCAAAGCTATCCTAACCAAACGTAACCCAGCTTAACCAACCGGATGTAACCTACCCCAAGCTGTCGCGCCACGAACGCTATTGCTGGTCTCCCGAGAGCCAAGCAGGGCATAGTAGAGCAATGAAGGGCGCGCAGATCCACCGAATAGCAGTGCGTTGCAGAAAATTCAAGGCTATCCTATCATAACCTGCCAAACGTAACATAACCAGATGAACATAACACACCCTAGCCTGCATAAACCACTATCTCTCACCACTCCAGTGCGAAGCGGAACATATTGGAGCACAGTGGAGCGCAGAATTCCACCGAATAGCAGGTTGTGGCACAAAAGTCGAGGATACCCTAACCGAACCCGGCGTAATATAACCTAACCTAACGTTTCATAACACAATATAATGTGCCAGGACCGCTATTGATGTCCTTCGTAGGGCCAAGTAGAGCATGATAGAGAACATTAGAGCGCATAAATGCACCCAATACCAGTGTATAGCACATAGGTAAAAGTAGCCTCTCCCAACATGGTCAAACGTAACGTAACCAAAAGTAATCTTCCTCAACCTAAGAGGACGAGACCACCATTACTGGCCTCCACATAGGCAAGCCGAATGTACTAGGGGAAGTCACGGGCAGGAATACACAGCATTATAGTGAATAGTAAGAGGGTCGGCGATATCCAAGCCTAACCTGACCTAACATAACCTAACCGAACGTATCATAACTCAACATTACGTGCAGCGACCACTGCTCCTGGCCTCCCCTGAGGCGAGCAGAATGCAGTAGAAAACACTAGATCACGGAAATCCGCCGAATGGCAGTGAATGGCACGAAAGTCTAAGATAATCTGTCCTAACATAACCAAACCTGTCATATGCCAACGTAGCATAAATATACTCAAAGCGCCGAGACCACTATTGCTGGCATCCCCAGAGCCAAGTGGAGAATATTATAACGCAGTAGATCGCCGAAGTTGGAGGGCAGGAGAGTATGGCACAGACGTCTAAGCTATCCTGTCCAAACCTCGCCAAACGTAACTTAACCAGGCGTGGCATATCTCAACCGGACGTGCAGAACCCGTTATTGCTGGCCTTCCCAGAGCCAAACAGAACATAACAGAGCACATCAGAGTACGGTAATCCACCACACTGCAGTGCACAGCACAAAAGCCAACCATATCCGGACAGAACTTGGCCTTAACTAACCGATCCAAGCGGAGAGTAACTAAACATAAAGCGATGAGGCCAATATTGCTGGCCTCCAAGAGCCGAGCAGAGCATATAAGAGCGCATTAGAGCGCAGAAATCCACCGAAAGGCAGTGAGTAGCTCATAAGTCAAAGTAGCCAATCCCAACATAGCCAAACGTGACATAACCGAACGTAGTATAACTCAACCTAACATTACGAGACCACCATTGCTGAACTCGTAGGAGACAAGCAGAATGTACTAGAGCACATTAGAGCGCAGAAATCCAGTGCAATGCAGTGAATGGCACAAGCGCCGTAGGTACCATATCCTAACCTATCATAATCCAACCTAGCCGAACACAGCATAACACAACATGACGTGCCGCGACCGCTGCTCCTGGCCTCCCCAGAGAAAAGCAGATTGCAGTAGAGCTTAGTGGAACACAGAAATCCACCTGATGCTAGTGTATAGCACGAGAGTCAAAGCTATCCTGACAAAACTTAACATAACCTAATCCAACCGAACATAATCTAACACAAAATAACGAGACACGACCACTATTGCTCTCCACCCCAGAGTCGGGCAGAGTATAATATAGCATTGCATTGTGCAGAAATCCACTGAATGGCAGTGTAAAGCACAAAAGTCAAAGAAATCCTAACCATGCCTTCCCAACCACCCCTAACGAAACGTAACATATCTCAACCTAACGTGCCGATACCACTATTGCTGGCCACCCTGGAGCCAAGCAGAAAACATTAGAGAGCAGTAGAGCGCAGAAATCTGCGTATAGGGGTGTATAGCACAACAGTCAATCTATTCCTTCCTAACCACGCAAATGTAACGTAACCGAACGCTGCGTAGCTCAACCTAACGCGCCGATACCACTATTGCTGGCCTCCCGTGAGCCAAGCAGAAAATACTAGAGCACTGCAGAGCGCAGAAGTCCACTGCATTGCAGTGTATAGCACAAATGCCGTAGATAGCCTAACCAATGAATCCTATCCTATCCCAACGAAACATTACATAACTCAAGCTAATGCTCCAAGACCACTATTACCGGCCACCCCTGCGCCAAGCAGTGCATAGTAGAGCAAGGTAGAGCGCAAAAATCCACGGAACAGCAGTGTATAGCAAAAAAGTCGAAGATACCCTAACCTAACCCGACATACCCTAACTTAACTGAACGCAGTATAGCTCAACGTAACGTGCTGAGACCACTAATTCTGGCTACCACAGAGACAAGCAGAACATACTAGAGCACACTGGAGCGCAGAAGACCACCGAATAGCAGTGTATAGCAAAAAGGTCAAAGCTGTCCTATCCTAATAAATCCAATCTTGACATAACCAAAGGCAACATAACTCAACCTATCGTACCTCGATCGCTATTGCTGGGCAGCTCATAGTCGAGCAGAACTTACTACAGGACAGTAGGGCGCAGAAGTCTATAGAATCACAGTGCACAGCACAAAAGCCGTATACATCCAGACCTAAGCCAAGCTAACGTAACCTAACCAACCGTAGCGCACACCAGCATTACGTGCCGCGGCCACTATTGCTCGCCTCCTTAGGGTCAAGCAGAATGTAGAAGAGCGCAGTGGAGTGCAGAAATCCACCGAGGAACAGTGTATAGCACGAAAGTCGAATCCATCCTAACCAAACATAACCTGACATGGCCTAACCAAACGTAGCCTATCCCAATCTAACGTGAAGAGACCACTATTGCTCTCATCGAAAGAGCCAAGCAGAAGAAACTGGAACACAGTAGAGCGCAGGATTCCACTGATAGCGGTATATAGCTCAAAATTCTAAACCCTCATATCCTAACCTCACTAAACGTAACAAAACCAAACGTAGCATAGCTGAACCCAGCCAGCCGAGACCACTATTGCTAGCCTCCCCAGCGCCAAGCAGTATATACTGCAACACAGTAGGGCCCAGAGGTCCGCCGGATTGCAATGCAGTGCACAAAAGCCGTAGATATCCAAGCCTACTCTCACTACCCTTACCTGACGAAACGTAACCAAACCAAACCTAACGTGCCGATACCACAATTACTGGCTACCCCAGTGCCAAGTAGAGCGTACTAGTGCACATTAGAGCGTAGAAATCAACGGAATAACAGAGCATAGCACAAAAGACAAAGTAGGGCCTCCTAACCTAGCCTAATGTTACATATCCAAACGTGAGCTATCTCAACCTAACAAAGCGAAACCACTACTGCTGGCCCCTACAGATACGAGCAGAACGTCCTAGAGCTCAGTTGTGCGCCGGAATACACAGGATTGCAGTGAGCAGCACAAAAGCCGTCGATATCGTAACCTAACTTGATGTAACCTAACCTAACATAACGCAGCATAACTCAACATACCGCGCCGCGACCACTGTTCTGGCCTCCCAGGAGCCAAGCTGAATGTAGTAGAGCATAGTAGACCGCAGAAATCCACCGAGTAACTGTGTACAGCACGAAGGACGGAGCTATAGTAAACAAATGTAGCCTAACCTGTCCTACCCTATCGCAACATGACTCAACCGAACGTGCGACGGCCGCTGTTGCTCGCCTCCCCAGGTTCGAGCAGAGTATAGTAGAGGAATGTATAGAGCAGGAATCCACCGAATAACAGTGTATGTTACGGAAGTCGAGGATACCCTAAACGAACCTGGCCTAACTTTACCAAACCAAACATATAATAACTGAACGTAACGAGCCGTGACCACTGCTGCTGGCATCGCCAGAGCCAAGCGGAAAATATTAGATCTGGGCAGAGCGCAGAAATCGACGGATAGCAGCGTATAACACAAAGGTCTAAGCTATCTTATCCTACCTTCACCAAACGTAAAATAACCGAACGTAGCATAGCTCTTACTTTCGTGCCGAGACCACTGTTGCTGGCCACCCCAGAGTCAAGCAGAAAGTATTAGCGCACGCTGGAGCGCAGAAGATCACCGAATGGCGGTGTGTAGCACAAAAGTCAAAGCTATCCTATCCCAATATATCCAGCCGTAACAAAACCAGGCGTAACGTAACTCAACCTAACGCACCCTGACCACTATTGCTGGCATCCGCAGTGTCGAGCAGAACTTATTAGAGGAAATCAGGGCGCAGAAGTCCATAGAATCGCAGTGCATAGCACAAAAGCCATATCTATCCAAACCTAACCCAAGCCAACATAACCTAACCAAACGTAGCCTACCTGAACGTAATGTGCCGCGGCCACTATTTTTGGCCTTGCCAGGGTCAAGCAGAATGTAGTAGAGCGCAGTCGGGTGCAGAAATCCTCCGAACGACAGTGTATGACACGAAAGTCGAATATGCCCTTACCGAAACTAACCCAACCTGTACTAACCAAACGTAACCTAACGCAACCTAACGAGCCGAGGCAAGTATTGCTGGCACTCAAGGGATAAGCATGATACAGTAGAGCAGAGTACAGAGCAGATATACTCCGAAAAGCAGTGTACAGCTCGAAAGGCTAACTAAACCTGACCGTGCTTTGCCCTTCCTAACATAACCAAACGTAACCTAATCCAACCTAACCTGTCGAGACTACTATTGCTGGCATCCGCGGACCCAAGCAGGGAATATTAGAACACGCTAGAGCACAGAAAACCACGGAAAGTGTTGTATAGCACAAAAGTATAAACAATCCTAGCCTATCATCCCAAACGTAACACAACAGAACGTAGCATAGTTCAACCTTACGCACCAAGACCACTACTGCTGCACTCCCCAGAGCCAAGCAGAAAATACTAGGGCACGCAGGAGCGCAGCAATCAACCGCATTGCAGTGTACAGCACAAATGACAAACTTATCCTGACACAACTTTGCCATACCTAACCTACCCAAACGCCGTGTAACTCAATATACCGTGGCAAGACCACTATTGCTTGCACCCACGGATCACAGCAGAATGTGCTGTGTCGCCCTAGAGCGCAGAAACCCACCGAATTGCAGTGAAAAGCGCAAGAGGCGTAGATAAACTAACCTAACCTGACCCAGTCTAACCTAACCGAACGCGGCGTAACCTATACATGACGTGCCGCGACCAATGCTCCTGGACTCCGCGGAGCAAGGCAGAATGTAGTAGAGCACAGAGGATCACAGGAACCCACCGAAAAGCAGTGTGAACCACAAAAGTCAATGTAGCATATCCTAACCTAGCCGAACGCATCATACCCAAACGAAACCTAACCCAAACTAACATGACCATACCATAATTGCTGGCTCCCACAGAGACAAGCAGAGCGTACGAGAGCACAGTACTGCGCCGAAATCCACAGCATTGCAGTGAAGAGCAAAAGAGTCGTTGATACCCGAACATAAACTGTCCCAGCCTAACTTAACCGAAGGCAGCATGACTCAACAAGACTTGCGGCGACCACTGCCCCTAGCCTCCCCAGAAACAAGCAGAGTGTAGCAGGGCTCAGTGGATCACAGAAGTCCACGGAAAAGCAGTATATAGAACGAAGGTTACAGCTACCTTGAATAAACTTAACCTAACCCAACTTAACCAAACGTAACCTACCACAACCAGACGTACCACGACCACTGTCGCTCGACTCTGCAGAGTCGAGCAGAGTACAGCAGAGCAATATGGAGCGCAGAAATCCACCGAATAGCAGGGTGCAGCACAAAAGTCGAGGACACCCTAACCTAACCCGGCACATCCTATCCCAACCAAACGTAGCATAACGCAATATAACCTGCCGCGACCGCTATTGATAGCTTTCGTAGAACAAAGCGGAGCATATTGGAGCACATTAAAGCACAGAAATAAACCGAATGGCAATGTACAGCACAGAGGACAAATTAGCGTATCCTGACGTAGCCAAATGTAACATAACAAAACGTAACGTAACTCAACCTAACAGGACGCGACGACTATTGCTGGCTTCTACAGAGACAAGCGGAATGTACTAGGGAGCAATTGTGCGCAGAAGTCCACCGCACTTTACTGAACAGCGCAAAAGTCTATGATATCATAGACTAATCTAATATAACCAAACGTAGCATCTCTCAACGTAACGTGCTGCAGCTACTGCTCTTGGTCTCTCCATATCCCGGCAGAACATAGCAAAGTACAGTAGATAACAGAAATCCACCGAAAAATGGCCAATGAAACCATTACCGAGCCTTCCTAACCAATCCTAACGAAACGTAACCCCACTCAACCTAACGTGCCGAGACCACTATCGCTGGCCACCCCAGAGCCAAGCAGAGCAAATTAGAGCACACTAGAGCGTAGAAGTCCACCGAGCTGCAGCGTAGAGGCCAAAAGTCAAAGCCATCCTACCCTAATGTGTCCAATCCTAAAATAAACGAACGTTACATAGCTCAGCCTAACGTACCCCGACCGCAGTTACTGCCCCCCCCCCCAGAGTCGAGCAGAACCTGCTAGAGAACAGTAAAGCTCAAAAATCCATAGAATTGCAGTGTATAGCACAAAAGATATATCTATCCAGACGTAACGCAAGCCACCATAACCTAACCAAGCGTAGCCTACCACAACGTAACGTGCCGCGGCCACTATTTGTGGCCTACCCAAGGCCAAGCAGAATGTAGTAGATCGCTGCCGAGCGCAGTAATTCATCGGGAAACAGTGTAAAGAACGAAAATCAAAGCTATCCCTGCCGAAACTATGCAAACCTAAACTTACCCAGCGCAATCTAGCTCAATCTAACGTGTACAGACCAATATTGTTGGCATCCACAGGGCTAAGCCTAATACAGTAGAGCATTGTGCAGCCCAGAAATACTCCGAACAGATGTGTATAGCACGAAAGGCTAAATTATACTGACCGAGCTTAACTTAACCTAATACAACAAAACGCAACCAAACTCAAACTAACGTGCCGGGACTGCTATTACTGGCCGCCACAGAGTCAAGCAGAACATACTGCAGCACAGTAGAGCGCAGATATCCACCGAACATCATTTTATAGCGTAAAAGTCAAACAAACACTAAGCCTTCCTAACCTTACCTAACGTAACGTAACCTTACTCAACCTTTCGTGCAGAGAACACAATTACTGGCCACCCCAGAGGCAAGCAGAGCGTATTATAGCACATGAGAGCGCAGAAACACGCCGAAAAGCGGTATATAGCACAAACGACAAAGTACTCTTTCCTAACCTAGCCAAACGAAGCATAACCAAGCGTAACATAAAACAGCCTAACATGACGAGACCACTACTGCTGGCATCCAGAAAGACAAGCAGTATGTACCAGAACACAGTAGTACGCAGAAATGCACCGCACTGCAGTGAATAGCACAAGAGTCGAAGATATCCTAACCTAACCTACCCTATTGTAACCTTACAAAACGTAACATAACTCAACCTAACGTGCCGAAACCACTATTGCTTGCATCCCCAGAGCCAAGCTGAATATACTAGAGCACAGCAGAGCGCGGGAATCCACCGCATTGCAGTGAACAGCATATAAGTCGCTGATGACTCAACGCAACCTGACCAAATCAAACATAACCAAACGCAGCATAACCGAACATGACGTGACGCGAATTCCGCCCCGGGCTTCCCCGGACCAACGCAGGATATAGTAGGGCACAGTACTTCACAGAAATGCACCGAATGACAGCGAAAGGCACGAAAGTCAATGTAGCATACCCTAACCTAGCCAAACGTGACATGTAGAGACGTAACATAACATAACTTAACTTGACGATACCACCATTGCTCGCCTCCACAGAGACAAAAAGAATGCAGAAGAGCACAGCAGATCACGGAAGTCCACCGCACTGCAGTGAATAGCGCAATAGCCGTAGATACCCTAACCGAGCCTAACCTAATCTAACCTAATCGAACGAAGCATAACTCAACATGACGTACCGCGACCATTGATCGTGGCCTCTCCAAAGTAAAGCGGATTGTAGGAGAGCACAGTAGATCACAGAAATCCACCGAATAGCAGTATATAGTACGAAAGTCATAGCTATCCTAACCAAACATAGCCTAACCTTACCTAACTAAACGCAACCTAACACAAACCGACATGCCACGACCACTATTGCTGGCCTCCCCAGAGTCGAATAGAGTGTAGTAGAGCAACGTAGAGCGCAGAAATCCTCCAAACATCAGTGTATAGCGCAAAGGCAAAAGAAATCCTAGCCGAGCCGTCCTAACCTAACACAGCGAAACGTAACCAAAATAAACCTATCGTGCCGAGAGCACAATTACTGGACACCCCAGTGCCAAGCAGAGCATATTAGAGCACTCTAAAGTGCAGAAATCCGCGGAAGAGCAGAGCATGGCACAAAAGTCAAAGTAGGGTCTCCTAACCTTGCCAAATGTAACATACCCAAACGTAGGCTATCTCAACCTAACATAACGAGACCACTGTTGCTGCCCCCACAGATACGAGCCGAACGTCATAGAGCACAGTAGTGCGCCGAAATCCACCGCAATGCAGTAAGCAGCACAAAAGCCGTAGGTATCGTAACCTAACCTGACGTGACCTAACGTAACAAAACGCAGCACAACTCAACATAACGCACCGCGACCACCAGCCCTGTTCTCCACGCAGCCAAGCTGAATGTGGTAGAGCGCAGTAAATCTCAGAAATCCGAGTCACATTGTACAGCACCACCACAGTAATGGGAACCACAGTAACCAAATGTAGCCTACACAGATCTATGCTGTCGCAACATAGCTCAACCTAACGTGCGGCGGCCGCTATTGCTCCCCTCCCCAGGGTCGAGCAGAGTATAGTAGTGGAATGTAGAGAGGAGAAATCCACCGAATAGTAGGGTACAGTTCAAAAGTTGGAGATAACCTAACCTAACCAGATCCAACTTAACCTAAAAAAACGTGCCATAGCCGAAAATAACATGCCGAGACCTCTGCTGCTGGCATCCCCAGAATCAAGCAGAATACAGTACAGCAGAGTAGGTCACAGAAATCCACCGAATATCAGTGCATAGCAAACACGCCATAGCTATCGTAACCAAATTTATCCGAACCTAACCTAACCAAATACAGACTAACTCAAAATAATGTGCTTCGACCACTATTGCTCGCCGCCACAGAGCCGTGCGGAGTATATTAGAGCAATGTAGAGTTCAGAAATCCTCCGAATAGCAGTGTATGGCACAAAAGTCCAAGAAATCCAAACCATGCCTTCCTAAGCTACCCGAGCGAGACGTAACATAACTGAACCTAACGTGCCGAAACCAGAATTACTGGCCACCGCAGAGCCAAGCAGAGCATATTACAGCACATGAGACCGCAGAAACCCGTATTATAGCGGCGTGTAGCACAAAAGACAAGTTACACTCCCCTTACCCACCCAAACGAAACATAATCAGACGTAACCTAACTTAACCTAGCGTAGCGAGACCGCAGTCACTGAGCTCCACAGAGACAAGCAGGATGTACTAGAGCACAGTAGAGCGCAGAAACGCAACACATTACAGTGAATATCATAATAGTCAGATGTAGCTTGACCTAACATTACCTTGCCTAATCTACCTAAATGTAGTGTAACTGAGCATGACGAGACAAGAAAAATATTTCTGGCCTCCCCAGAGCCAAACAGGGCATATTAGAGCATACTATAACGCAGAAGTCCACCGCATTGCATTGAACAGCACAAGTCTCGAAGATATCCTAACATAGCCATAGCAAACCTAACCTAACCGAACGTAGCGCAAATCAAGATAGAGTGCAGCGACCACTGCTCCTGGCATCCCCATAGCAAAGCAGAGTTTGGTATAGCGCAGCAGATCACAGGAATACAACGAATAACAGTGTATAGCACGACAGTCGAAGCCATCCTGTCCAAACATAACCTATCCTATCCTAACAAGGCACAACCTAACTCAATCTAACGTGATACGACCTCTATTGCTCGCCACCCTAGAGTAGAGCGGAGAATAGTGGAGCAATGTACAGCGCTGACATCCGCCGTATAGCAGCGTATGGCACAAAAGTATGAGCTACTCTATCCTAACATAATCGAACGTAACATTAGCAAACGTACATAAACGAAACCGGACGTGCCGAGAACACTACTCCAGGCGTCCCCAAGGGAAGGCAGAATAAGCCAGAGCACAGTAGAGCGCAGAAACCAGCGGATATCAGTGTATAGCACAAATGTCTGAACTATCATATCCAATCATCCCAAACGTGACACAACAGAACGTTGCATATTTCAACCTGACACGCCGAGACCACTACTGCTGGCCTCCCCAGAGCTAAGCAGAAAATACTAGAGCACACAAGAGCGCAAAAATCAACCTAACTGCTGTGTGCAGCACAGAAGTCAAACATATCCTGACATAACTTTGCCAATCCCAACCCATCCGAAAGTAGTGTAACTCAACATAACATGCCGAGGCCAATATCGCTGTCCTCACAGAGACAAGCAGAGCACACTAGAGCACATTTGCGCGCAGAAATCCACCGAAAATCAGTGTATAGGACAAACGCCATAGTAGCCTATCTTAACCTAGCCATACGTAACGCATACAAACCATGCCTAACTAAACCTAACATGACCAGACCACTATTGCTGGCCTATACAGAGAAAAGCAGAATGCACTACAGCACAATGGTACACAGAAATCTACCGCACTGCAGTGAACAGCACGAAAGTCATATATATCCTAACGAAACCTGACCTAACCTGGCACAAACAAGCGTAGCGTAGCTGAAAGCAACCTGCCGCGACCAAAGCAACTGGCCTCCCCGGAGCAAAGCAGAATGTAGTAGAGCAGAGTAGATCACAGGGATACACCGAAAAGCAGTGTAAAGCACAAAGGCGGTAGTAGCCTATCCTAACGTAGCCAAACGTAACATATCCAAACGAAGCCTAACTCAACATAACATGTCCAGACCAAAATTTCTGGCATCCATAGAGGAAAGTAGTATGTACTAGGGCATAGTAGAGCCCAGAAATCAACCGCATTGCAGTGAAGAGCACACGGGCCTTAGATACCGTAACACAACTTGCCGTAACCTTGCCTAACCGAACGTAGCATATTTCAATATTACGTGCCGGGAACACTGCTCCTGGTCTCCCCAGAGCCAAGCAGGATGCAGAAGAGCGCAGTAGATCACAGAAACTCGAGGAATAGCAGTGTAAAGCACAAAAGTCAGAGAAGCCTATCCAAACCTAGTCAAACACAACATATGCAAAGGTAACCTAACTCAACCTAACATTACGAGGCAACCACTGCTGACCAACACAGTGACAAGCAGAATATACTAGAGCACAGTAGTGCGCAGAAAGTAGCCGCATTGCAGGGAATAGGACTAGAGAAGTAGTTATCCTCCCATAACCAGCCCTATCCTCATCTAAGCAAACGTAGCATAACAGAACATAACCAGCCGCGACTGTTGGTGGACTTCCCAGGGCCAAGCAGAATATAGTAGTGCACAGGTGAGTACGGATATTATCCGAATAGCAGTGTATAGCACGAAATTCAAAGATAACCTGACCGAGTTTGACACAACATAACATAAGCGAACGTAACATAACTCGACCTAAAGTGCCGAGTTCAATATCACTGGCCTCCCCAGAGCCAAGCAGAAAATATTAGATTGCCGTGGAGCGCAGAAATCCACCGAACATCATTGCATAGCTCAAAAGCCAATGCTATCCTGTCCGAATATATCCAAACTTAACATAACCAAACGTAGCATAGCTCAACCAATCGTGCCACGGACATAATTGCTGGACTCCCTTGCGACAAGTAGAACATATTACAGCACAGTAGATCGCAGATCTCCACCGAATAGCAGTGTATAGCACAATAGTTCAAGCTATCCTTTCCCAACTAACCCAATCATGACATAACGGAAAGTAACCCAACTCAAAGTAACGTGCCGGGACCTCTATTGCTGTCCTAGCCAAAGCCAGGCAGAGCACATTAGATCGGAGAAGTGCGCAGAAATCCAATGTATAGTGGTGTACAGTATCGAAGGTCATATTGATCCCGTCCTAACCTGACCAAGTCTAACATATCTGAACGTAGTATAACCAATCCTAGCGTGCCTAGTACACTATTGCTTGCCCACGTCGCAAAGCAGGGCATATTAGAAGAGAGTCGAGCGCGGATGTCAATAGAATGGTGGTGTATAGCAGAAAGGTCAAAGCTATATAAGCATAACACATTCCAGAATCGCCAAAGCGAACGTAACCTATCCCTACCTGACTTGCCGCGCCTCTATTTCGGTCCTCCCAGAGTGAAGCAGGTTACATTACACCAGATCAGAACGGAGGAATCCACCGAATGGCAGTGTACAGCACAAAAGCCATAGCTATCCTTCCCTAACCGAACAAAACGTAACGTAGACATATGCAACCTAACTCAGCCTAACGTTCCGCGGCCATTATTTCTGGCCTCCATATCGCCAAGCAGAGAATGTTAGCTCACAGCCGAGCGCAGATATACACCGAACAGCAACGTATAGCACAAAATTCTAAGTCATCCCAACCATACCCGACTAAACCTAACCTAACAGAACGCAGAATACTTAAACCTATCAAGCCGAGATCTCTATTGCTGGCATAACCAGAGCCAAGCAGAAAATATTAGTGCACAGTGTAGCGTAGAAATACACCGAAAAGCTGTGTTTAGCGCAAAAGGCAAAGACATCCCAACCGAAAGTATCCTACCCTAACCTAACCGAACGTAACATAACTCAACCTATCGTGCCACGGACATTATTTCTGTCACCCGCAGAGACAAGCAGAACATATTAGAGCACAGTACAGCGCGGAAGGCCCCTGAATATTAGTCTATAGCACAAAAGATATAGATACACCTTCCTAACTTATCCAATCGTAACATAGCCGAACGTAACATACTTTATTATAACGTGCCGAGAACACAGTTGCTGTCCTCTCCGATGCCAAGCAGGGCACATTAGTGAGCAGTAGGGCGCAGGTATCCACGGAATACCAGTGTGCATCACAAACGACGAAGCCAACCTAACCAAGCTTGTCCGACCCTAACCAAGGCAAGCGTAACCTAACTCAAACAAATTTGCCGCGACCACAATTTCTGGTCTCCCCAGAGCGAAGAGGTACACATTAGAGCACAGTAGAACGCAGAAATCAACCGCATAGCAGTATATAGCGGAAAAGTCAAAGCTACCCTATCCTAACCTGCCCAAACGTAACGTAACCAAAAGTTACCTAACTCATCAAGATGCACCGGGACCACTATTGCTCTCCTCCACAAAGCTAATTAGAACATATTAGAGGAGAGAAGAGTGCACAAAACCATAATACAGCAGTGCACAGCACAGTAGTCGAAGTTACCCTATCCTAACGTAACCGCACTTAACACGACCGAACATAACATATCCAAACATAACGCGCCCAAGACAATACTGCTGGCATCACCTGGGCCAGGCGGTGAATATCAGAGCATTCTAGGGTCCAGAAATCCATGGAACCGCTGTCTACAGCAGAAAAATCGTAGCTACCCAAGCCTTACCCATGCCAGTATAAACTACCCGAACGTAACCAAGCACAACCTATCGTGCCGCCGCCACTATTGCAGGCCTCCTCAGTGCCAAGCGGAACATATTAAATGAGAGTAGGGGCAGAAATCCTTATAGTCGCAGTGTACAGCAGAAATGTCAAAAGTATCCAAACCTAACCCAGACTAACGTAACCTACCCTATCGTAGCAAAATTCAACGCAAAGTGCCGCGGCCAATACTTCTGGCCTCCACAGGGTCCAGCAGATTAGGATAGAGCACAGTGGAGGGCAGGAATCCAGCGAATAACAGTGTATAGCGCGAAAGTCAAAGCTACTCTAACCAAACCTAGCCTAACCTATCACAGTCAAACATAACGTAACCCAACCTAACTTGCCGCGACCACTATTTGTCGTCCCCAGACACAAGCATTCTATGATAGCGCACAGCAGAGCGCGGAGGACCATAGAATGGCAGTGTGTAACACCAATTTTAAAGGTACCCTATCCCAAAGGAACGAGGCCTAACAACAACCGCACGTACTATAGCCCAACCTACCGTGTAGTGACCACTATTGCTGGCATCCCGGGAGTCGAGCAGGGCGTATAAGAGCAGTCTAGAGACCAGGAACCCACCGAAGAGCAGTGAATAGCACATCAGTTTAAACTATACTATCCTAACCGGACCAAACGTAACATAACCGAACGCAACAAAACGCAAACTAACGTGCCAGGAGCACTGCTGCTGGCCCCCCATTGCAAAGCAGAATATACTAGAGCTCAACAGAGCGTAGATATGCAACGAATAGCTGTGTGTAGCACAAACGTCAGAGCCATCCTAACCAGACTTAAACAACCCTAACCAAACCAAGCGTAACCTAGCACAGCATAACGTGTCGCGACTATTGTTGGCCCCCCCAGGGCCATGCAGAAAATATTACAGGAGAGTAGAGCGCAGTAGTCCGTAGACTGGGAGTGTGAGCACATAAGTCAAAGGTAGCCTAACCAAGCCTGCCCAAAGCTAACCTAGCCAAGCATAGCTCATCATAACATGCCGGGGCCACTATTACTGGCGACCCCAGAGGCGAGCAGAGTATATCAGAGCCACGTAGATCGCGGAAATCCACCGAACAGTGTGGACAGCGAAAAAGTCAAAGCTACCCTGTCCTAAGCTAAACCAACGTAATAAAACCAAGTGTCATCTAACTCAACATAACGTGCCCAGATCACGATTGCTGACTTCCCAGGACAAGGCGGAGTATACTAGAGGACAGTAAAGCGCAGAAATCCGCCGAGTAGCAGTATACAGAGCAAAAGTCAGGTTTACCCTGTCCTAACATATCAAAACGTAACATGAGCAGAAGTAACGTAACCAAAACTGACGTGTTGCGACCGCCATTGCTGGCCACCCGAGAGCCCAGCAGAGCATAATAGAGCAATGTAGAGCGTAATAATCCACCGAATGGCAGAGTAAAGCACAAAAGTCAAAGCTATCTTATCCTAACTTAACCAAACGTAACCTAAACGTACGCAGCCTAATTGAACCTAACGTGCCGAGACCACTATTGCTGTCCTCCCCAGCGCCAATCAGAGCATATTACAGCAGTATAGCACGCAAAAATCCGCAGAATTTTGGTGTATATTACAAAAGTTAAAGCCAGCGTAACAAAACATATCCAAACCTAACCTAACCAAACGTATCTTAACACAACCTAACGTGCCACGCTCATTACTTCCGGCCTGCCTATTTCATTGCAGAGAGTGTTAGACCACCGTAGAATGCAGATATCCGCCGAATAGCAGTGCATAGGACAACATTCTAAGTCATCCCGACCATACCATACAAAACATAGTCCAACCAAACGTAGAATAACTAAACCTAACGCGCCGCGACCACTATTGCTGGCTTCAACAGAGACATGCAGAATATGATAGTTCGCAGTAGAGCATAGAAGTCCGTAGATTATCAGTTTTTTGCACATAGGTCAAAGCTATACCAACATAACCGGACCTAACCCACCATTACCAAACGTAATCTAACTCAACCTAACGTGCCGCGACAGGTACTACTGGCCGCCACAGAGCCAAGCAGAGCATAGTAGGGCATAGTAGAGCGTCGAAGTTCACCGGGCATCAGTTTATACCCCGAAAGTCGAAGCTATCCAAATCTAAACGTAACTAATGTAACCTAACCGATCGCAGCGTATCTCAACGTAGCATGTCGAGACCGCTATTAATGGCCTCTCCAAAGTCAGGCAGAACATACTAGGGCACAGTATAGCTCAGAAGTCGACCGCATTTCAGTGTGCAGCACAAAAGTCTAAGATATCCTATTCTAACCAAAACAAATCTAACCAAACCAAACGTAACATAACTATGCCTAACGCGCCGCGGCCACCGTTTCTGTTCACCGCAGGGCAAGACACAGCGTAATAGTTCACACTAGAGCGCAGAAATCCACCGTGTAGCAGTGTACTGCGGAAAAGTCAAAGCTCTCCGTGCCTAACCAAGCCAAAGATAGCATAACCAAACGTAACCTAACTCCACCAAACCGCCATACACTATTACTGCTGACCTGCCAAGAGCCAAGATGAATATACTACAAAACAGTAGATCACAGACATCCGCGGCGTTTCAGCGTATAACACAAAAGTCGAAGATATCGTGACCCAACCTGTCCTAACATAACACTAGCTAACGTTGCGCAACTCAGCATAAGTTACCGAGACAACCTTTGCGGTCCTTCCCGGAGAAAAGCTGCTCATATCAGGTCACAGTGGAGCGAAAAAATCCATCGAATAGTAGTGTATAGGGCGAAAGTCGAAGCTATTCTCTCCTAACCCAACCAAACGTAATACAACCAAACGTGTCCTAACTTAAACTTACGCGTCGAGACCAACACTTCTGGAATCCACAGAGCCAAGCGGAGTATACTAGGGCACAGTAGAGCGCAGAGAGCCACCAAATAGCAGCGCACAGCACAAAAGCCAAATATATCCTAACCTAACCTGGCCTAATCTAGAAAGGCCGAACGTGGCATAACTAAACTTAACGAGCCGAGACCACTATTCCTGGCCTCTCCAGTGCCAAGCAGAGCATACTAGAGCTCCGTAGAGAGCAGAGATCCAACGAACGGCAGTGTATAACACAAAAGTCAAAACCATCATTGCCAAACCTGACCCAACGAAGCCTAATCAAACGTAACTTAACTCATCCGTAACCTAACTCAACATGTCGAGCCACGACCACTATTGCTAGCCACCTCAGGGCCATGCGGAGTATAATAGAGCAATGTATAGCGCAGAAACCCTCCGAATAGCAGTGTATATCACAAAAGTCAAAGCTGCCCTGCCCTGACATAGCTAAGCCTAACATAACCAGACGTAACATAGCAGAACCTAACGTGCCGCGACCACCATTTCTGGCCTCCCCACAGTCGAGTAGAGCATAGTAGAGAACAGTAGAGCTTAGAAATTCGCCAAATATCACTGTATACCACGAAAGTCAAAGCTATCCATGACTAACCCAATCTAACGTAATCAAACCAGGCGTAGACTAACACAATCCAACGTGCCAATACCTCCCTTGCTGGCTATCCCAGAGCAAAGAGGAGCATTTTATAGAACAGTAGAGCGCAGAGATCCACCCAAAAGCATTATGTAGCACACAAGTCAACGTTATAATCCCCTATCCTAAATATGTGTCACACAGCCAAGCGTAGGACATCTCAACCTAACGTACCGTGATCACTATTGCTGAACACCGCAGAGCCAGCCAGAATATGCTAGAGCAGAGTAGGGCGCCGAAGCATGCCGCACTGCAGTGTACAGCACAAAAGGCAAAGCTATCCTCTCGTAACGTAACCAAATGAAACATATCCAAACGTAGCCTAAGCATACATAACGCACTGCGACCGCTATAACTGGCGTCCCCAGATACAAGCAGAGTATGATAGGGCGCAGTAGAGCCCAGAAGTCCGCAGGATAGCAGTGTTGAGCACAAATGTCAGCTTCCTTCTCCTAACATAGCCAATCGTAACATACCCAAACGTAACCTATCACAACCTAACTTGCAGCGACCACTATTGCTGGTCTCCGCAGAGTCGAGCAGAGTACAGTAGAGCGCAGTAGAGCACAGAAATCCATGGAATAGCAGTCTATACAAAGAAAGTTGAAGCTATCCAAACCTGACCCAAACAAACATAACCTATTGGAACGCAACCTAACTCAGCCTATCGTGACGAGACCACTGTTGCTGTCCTCTCCTGGGCCAAGCAGGGCATAACAGAGGATGGCATAGCGCAGGAATCCTCCGGACGGTGGTATACAGCACAAAAATATCAGCTACCCTCTCCAACCCTAACGAAACTTATCACAACCAAACGTAGCCTAACTCAAGCTAAAATACCGAGGCCACTATTACTGGTCTCCCAGTGTAGAGCAGAGCGTCGCAGAGCTATGTAGAGCGTAGAATTACAGCGAAAAGCAGTGAATATCACATAAGTCAGACTTACCATATCCTAACTTGTCCAAACGTAATAAAGACAAACGTAGCCTAACGTAGCCTATCGTGCAGAGACCACTATTACTGGAATCCACAGAGCCAAGAAGAATACACTGTAGCACAGTAAATCGCAGGGAGCCATCAGGTAGCGGCGAACATGACAAATGTGAAAGATACCCTGACCTCACCTGACATAACCTGACCAAACCAAACGCAGACTAACTAAGGCGAACGTGCCGAGGCACCTGTTGGCGGCCTCCTTACGTCCAGGGAGAGAGCATTAGAGCACAGTAGATGGCAGAAATCCACCGAATAGCAGTGTAAGGCACAAATGTCAAGGCGAACCTCCCTGAACAACCTAATCTAACCTGAACAAACGTAGCCCAACGCAACATTCATGCCCTGCCCAACATTGCTGGCCTCGCCACAGTCGAGCAAGGTGTCGTAACGTAATATAGAGCGCAGGGGTAGACGGAATGGCAGTGAACAGCACAAAAGCCAATGCTACCGTATCCTAACCAATCCAAGGGTAATATAATCAGACGTACACTAACTTAACCTAACGCGCCGAGGACGCTACTGCTGGAATCCCCAAAGCCACGCAAAATACGCTAGGGCAGAGCTGAGCGCAGAGAGCCACCAAATAGCAGCTTAGAGCACAAAAGTAAAATATATCCTAACCAAACCTGGCCTAACCCAACTTAAACGAACGAGGACTAACTAAACTTAAAGATCCGAGGCCAATACTTCTGGTCCCTTCAGTGCCTATCAGCACGTACCGGAGCACAGTAGAGCGCAGAAATCGAACGAATAGCAGTGTACAGCACAAAAGTCGAAGAGATCATAACCAAACTTAACCCAACTTAGCCTAGCAAGACGTAGCGTTAATCAAAACCATCGTATCACGGCCACTATTGCTGGCCACCCCAGAGTCCAGCAAAGTATAGCAGAGCTCAGCAGAGCGCGGAAATCCACCCACTACATGTGTATACCGCAGAACACGAAGCTATCATATCCTATCCTTACCAAACGCAACATGAGCAGACGTAACGTTATCCAAACCAACGTACAACGATCGCTGCTGCTGGCCTCTCGAGAGCTAAGCAGGGAGTAGCAGAGCAATATAGAGCTCCGAAATCGTCCGACTGGCAGTGTAGAGCATAAATGTCAAAGCTGCCTCTGCCAAACTTGACCACACATGACCTAACAAAGCGTAGCATAACTCATCCTAACGTGCCGAGAGAACAGTTCCTGGCGCACGCGGAGACAAGCGGAACATATTAGAGGAGAGTAGGGCGCAGAAATCCATAGGACTGCAGTGTACAGCAGAAAAATCAAAAATATCTAAACCTGACTCAAACTAACATAACATAGCCTATCGTAGGCAAGCCCAACGTAACGTGCCACGACCACTATTACTGGCCTCCTCATGGTCCAGCATATTAGGGTGGAGCAAAGTGGAGGGCAGGAAACCACCGAATAACTGTGTATAGCACGCAAGTCGAAGCGACCCTAACCAAAGCTAACCTAACCTAACCTAACCAAACGTGACACAACACACCCTAACGTGCCACGACCACTACTGCTCGCATCCCGCCAGTCGAGCGGAGTATAGTAGAGCAATGTAGAGCGCAGAAATCCACCGAATAACAGTGTATAGCACAAAAGTCAAAGCAACCCCGGCATGACATATTCAAATGTAATGCAACCAAACGCACCTAACCTTATCTAATGTGCCGAGACCTATGTCGCTGGACTCGACAGAGCCAAGCAGTATATACTAGAGCACAGTAGAGCGCAGAGAGCCACCATATAGCAGCGTATAGCACAAAAGTCAAAGGTATTATAACCTAACTTGACCTAACCTAACCTAACCAAACATAGAATAACTAATCCTAACGAGACGAGACCTCTATTGCAGGCCTACACAGTGCCAAGCAGAACATATAAGAGCTAAGGAGAGCGCTGAAATTCACCGAACAGCAGTGAATAACACAAAATTCGAAGCCATCCTAACAAAGCGTAGCATAACCTAAACTAACAACACGTGACCTAACACATCATATCCACCACGACCGCTGTTGCTGGTCCCCCTGGAGTCGAGCAGAGCATAGTAGACCTTTGAGTAGCGCAGGAACCGACCGCACAGCAGAGCATAGCACAGAAATATAAGCCATCCTTTCCTAACCTAACGAATCGTGACATAGCCAAACGTAACATAACACAAAATATCGTCCCGTGACCACTATTGCTGACATCCCCACATTCGATCAGAGTATAGTATAGAGATGTAGAGAGCAGAATCCCACCGAATGACACTGTTCAACACGAAAGTCAAAGCTATCCAAGCCCTACCCAAACTAACGTAACTTAACATATCGCTGTAGAACTACACGTAATGTTCCGAGACCACTGTTTCGGGCCTACCCAGAGCCACGTGGAGCATATTAGAGGACAGTAGAGCAGAGAAGTCCAACGGATGGCAGTGAATAGCACAAGAGCCTAAGCTACCCCATCCTAACTTAATAAAACGTATCATAGCTAGACGCGACATACCTTACACAACCGTGCCGAGACCAATACTGCTCCCCTCCGAAAAGCCAAGCAGAACAACCTAGAGCACAGCAGAGCGCAGGAATCCACCGAATAGCAGTGTATAGCACAATGGTCGAAGCCATCCTAACCAAACGTTACCCAACGCATCCCAAACGAACGTAACATAACCTAAACGAACGTGCGACGACCGCCATTTCTGGCCTCCCGGGAGACAATCCGATGATAGCAGAGCAATGAAGATTGCCGATTTCGAACGAGCAGCAGTGTACATCACAGAAGTCAAAGCTACTCTAGCCAAACGTAACCTAACCTAGCCAAGCCAAACGTGACATATATCAAAGAAAACTGCCACGAGCATTATTGCTGGCCTCCACAGAGACAAGCAGAACACCTTAGGGCACAGTAGAGCGCAGAAATCCAGCGAATAGCAGGGCATAGCGCAAGAGTTGAAGCTACCCTACCCTAGCTTACCCACTCGTAACAGCCGAACGTAACATATCTAAATGTAACGTGCCGAAACCACTATTTCTGTTTTCCCCAAAGCCAAGCAGGGCATATTGGTGAGCAGCAGGGCGGAGAAATGTACCGAAAGCAGTATGCGACGCAGAAGACAAAGGTACCCTATCCTAACCTAACCAATTGTAACAACACCGAACATAACCAAGCAAAGTCTAACGGGCCGAGGCTACTATTCCCGGCGTCGCCATAGCCAAGCAAAGCATGTTAGCGCTCCCTACGGCGAACATATCCACCGAATAGCAATGTATAACAAAAATCGGATTTATCCTCACCTAACCTGACCAATCGTGACATAACTAGGCGTAACGTAACACATCGTGGGGTGCCACGACCACATTCGCTGGCCTCACGAGAGCCAAGCAGCGAATAGCAGAGCAATGTAGGACGCTGAAGTCGTCAGAATAGTAGCGTACAGTACCAAAGTCAAAGTCAGCTCAAACAAACCTATTCAAACCTAGCCAATCCTACCGTTACGAAGCACAACCTAACATGCCGAAATCATTATTCCTGGCGTCCACAGAAACAAGCAGTGTGTAAAAGCGAACTCAAGATCGCAGAAGCTCATAGAATAGCATTGTGCTGGAGAAAAGTCGAAGCTATCGTAACCTAATGCACCCTAGCCGAACCTAACCAAACGTAACCTAACTCAACCAGACGTGCAGCAACCAACATTGCTGGACTCGCGAGAGTCGAGCATAGTATTGTAGAGGACAGTGGAGCGCAGAAAACCACCAAAGTGGAATGTATAGCACAAAAGGCAAGGATACCATGTCCTAACCTAGCCAAACGTAACATAGCCAAACGTAACATAGCCAAACGTACACTAACTATGTATAACGTGCCGAAACTACAATTCCTGGCCTCCCCAGAGCAAAGCTGCGAATATTAGTTCGCAGTAGAGCGCAGAAATCCACCGAATAGCGGTGTACAGCACAAATGTTAAAGCTACCCTGACCAAACCTAGCCTGACCCAACCTAACCGAACGAAACCTGACTCATCATAACCAGCCGAAGCCACTATTGGTGGACTTGCCACAGCCAAGCTGGAAATGTTAGAGCGCAATAGGGTGCAGGTATCCACCTAATAGCAGACTACAGCACTAAAGTCATGGCCTATATCTCCTAACCTACGGAATCGTGACATAACCGACCGTATCGTAACTTGCACCGGCATGCCGCGAACACTATTTCTGGCCACCCCAGTCCCAAGTAGAGCTTACCAGATCACAGTAGAGCGCTGAAGTCCACAGAACATTCGCGTTAAGCACAAAAGTTAAAGCTATCCAGCCAAAACTTAGCCTGACACAAACAGAACGAACGTTGCCTGACTCAACGTTACGTGCAGAGGCCACAATTCCTGGCATTCCCAGATCCAAGCTGAAATTATTTGAGCACTGCAGTGCGTAGAAATCCGCCTAATAGAATACTACAGCACCAAAGATGAAGCTATCCTCTGCTAACATACCCAATCGTAACATAACCATACGTAACCTAGCACAACCTAACGTGCCGCGACAGCCATTGCTGGCCTCCGCAGATTGTGGCAGAAATTGTTAGCGGGAAGTTGAACGTAGAAATCCAAGGAATCGCACAGTATATCTTGACAGTCAAAACTGTCCGAGTCTAACCCAAACCAACAGAGCATAACCAAACATAGCCTAACTCAAGCTAACGTGCTGAGAACGCAATTGCTGCACTTTCCAGAGTCAAGCAGAGCATACTAGGGCCCAGTAGAGTGCAGAAATCCACCGAATAGCAGTGTACAGCACAAAAGTTAAAGCTACCCTTACCGAACGCAGCCTGACTCATCATAACGTGCCGAGACCACCCTTGCTAGCTTTTGCCAGAGGCAGGCTGAAATCGTTAGAGCCCTGTAGGCGCAGTAATCAAACCTAAGAGCAGAATACAGCACTAAAGACAAAGCTATCCCCTCCTAACCTAACCAAACGTAACATAACCAAACGTAACCTAACTCAGACTGACGCGCCGCGACCACTATTACTGCCTTGCCCACAGTCAAGCGGCACACGTTAGTGGAGAGTAAACCGCAGAAATCCACGTAATCGCAGTGTATATCAGAAAATTAGTAACTACCGAAGCCTAACCCAAACGAACAGAACAAAACCAAATATAGCCTGACATAACCTAACGTGTGAGCCCGCTATCGTTGCCCTCCACAGGGCCAAACAGGGCATACTAGTGCTCTGCGGATGGCAGAAATCCACAGAATAGCAGTGTACAGCACAAAACTAAAACAATCCTGACAAAGCTTAGCCTGGCCCAACATAGCCGAATAAAACCTGACACAATATACCGTGCCGAGGCAACTATATCTGGCTCTCACAGAGCGAATCTGGTGGCATTAGAGCATTCTACGGCGCAGGAATCTACCTAATAGCAGACTATGGCACTAAAGTCAGAGACACCATCTCCTAACCTAGCCAACGCTAACATAACCAAGCATTGCCCAACTCAACATAATGTGCCGCGACCAGTATTGCTGGCCTCCCGAGAGCCAAGCGGGACACGTCAGTGGGGATAGAGCTCAAAAATCCATATAATCGTAGTGTTTATCAGATAATTCGAAGCTACCCATGCCTAACCCAAACAAACAGAACATAACCACACATGGCCTGACTCAACCTAACGTGCCGAGGCAGCTGCTGTTGCCCTCCCCAGAGCCAAGTAGGACATACTTGAGCACATTAGTGCGCAGAGATCAACCGAATAGCAGCGTAGAGTAAAAAAGTTGGAACTATCCTCACCAAACATTGCCTATCCTAACATGACCGAACGTAACAAGACTAAACGTAAGGTGCCCGTGCCATTATTGCTGAACCACCCAGAGCAAGCCAGAACATATTAGAGCGCAGTAGAGCGCAGAAATCCACCGGATAGCAGTGTATAGCGCACGAGTCAAGGATATCCTATCCTAATCTAACAAATCATGACAAAACCATGCGTAACATAACTCAACATTACGTGCCGAGACCACTATTGCTGTGCTTCACAGTGCCAAGCAGGACATGTTAGACCACAGTAGAGCAGAGAAATTCACTGAACAGCAGAGTATAGCTGAAAAGTCAAAGCCATCCTATCCAAACATGACCAAACCTAACATAAAAAAAAACGTAACCAGTCTAAACCTATCGTGACACGTCCGCCGTTGCTGGCCTCACCAGAGATGAGTCGGGCACAGGAGAGCAATGAACGGCTGTGACATCTGCCGAATAGAAGTGTATAGGGCAAACGTCAAAGATATCCTATCCTATCGTAGACAAACGTACCCTAACTGGGTGTGTCGTACCGCGGACCCTATTTATGGACTCCTAAAAGCAAAGTAGAGAAAATTACATACCAGGAGGGCGAACAAATCTACCGAATTGCAGTGTAAAGCATAAAGTCGAAGCTGCCCCATCATAACCAGAACAAACCTAACATAATCGAACGTTATCTGTCTCATCCTAACGTGCCGAGACCACCATTGCTGCATCCCCAGTGGCAAGTGGAACATACTAGAGCACAGTAGATTGCAGAAATCCACCTAATTGCAGTGTATAGCACAAACGTCAATGCTACCTTGTCTTACCCTGACCAATCGTAACGTGTCCAAACATAGCCTAACTCAGCCTAACGTCACGAGACCACTATTGCTGTCTCCGCCAGAGCCGAGCAGAACATATCAGAAAGGAGTAGAGCGCAGAAGTCAACAGAATCGCAGTGCATAGCACAAAAGACGAAACGTATCCGAACGTAGCTCACCTCAACCTGACGTGGTGAGACCACTATTGCCACCCCCGCTGAGCCAAGCAGGATGTAGTAGAGCACAGTAGAGTGCAAAAAACCGGCAAACTGCAACGTACAGCACAGAAGTCAGAAATAGCGTCTCCTAACCTAGCCTAACATAACCGAATCAAACATAGACAGACCGAGCCTGACGGGCCTGGACCACTCTTGCTAGCCTTCCCAGGTCCGGACAGAGTATAATAGAGTAATGTAGAGCGAAGAAGTCCGCGGAATAGCAGTCAACAGCACAAAAGTCAACCCTACCCTGACCTAAACTATCCAAACGTAATATAAACGAACGTAAGCCAACTTAACCTAGCATGCCGAGATCACTACTGCTAGCCTCCCCTGAGCCGAGCAGAATATACTAGGGCGCAGTAGAGCGCAGATATCCACCGCATTACAGAGGATAGCAAAAAACTGCAAGATACCCTTACCCAACCTGTCCTAACCTAACCTAACCGAACGTACCATAACTGAACACAAGGTGCCGAGATTAGTGTTGCAGGCCTCCCCTGAGCCAAGCAGACCATATTAGAGCAATGAAGTGCGCGGAAATCCACCGAATGGCGGTACATAGCACAAAAGTCAGAGCTACCCCGTCCTAACCTAACCAATAGTCGAATACATTCTAACCCAACATGTCCTTACCTAACCCAATCAAACGTAGCCTAACTAAACAGAACGTGCCGCAACCTCTATTGCTGGCCTCCCGGGGGTCGAGCAAAGTATAGTAGATCAGCATTGTGCGCATGAATCAACCGATTGGCAGTGTACAGCACTAGAGCCTTAGCTACCTTGTCCGAATCTAACTAAACGTAACATGGCCAAACGCATCTTATCACAGGCCGACGTGCCGAGGCCAATACTGCTGGTCTCCCAATAGCCAAGCAGAATGTACTAGAGCACAGCAGAGCGCAGAAATCCGCCCAATAGCACTGTATAGCACAAAAGTCACAGCCATCCAAGCCAAACTTAACCTAACCTAAACTAACCGAACGTAACATAACCAACACAAGCGTACCACGATCGCTATTGCTGACCTCTCCAGAGACAAACAGATGCTAGTAGAGCAATGCAGGGTGCCGATGACGACCGAATAGGAGTGTAGAACAAAAAAGACAGAGGTATCCTAACCAAACACGTCCTAGCCCAGCCAAGCCAAACGTAAGATATCTCAACCAAGCGTGTCAGGAACATTTTTGCTTGCCTCCGCAGGGACAAGCAGAGCTTATTAGAGCGCAGCAGAGCGCAGAAATCCACCGCATGGCAGTGCATACACGGAAGTCCAAGCTATCTCATCCTAGCCTAACCAAACGAAACATAGCTTAACCTAACGTGCCGCGACCGCTATTCCTGGAGTCCCCTGAGACAAGCAGAGCTTATCTTAGCGCAGAAGAGCGCTGAAATCAACCCAACAGCAGTGTATAGCACAAAAGTATAAGCTATTCTCTCCTCACCTCACCAAACGTGAGATATCCAAACGTAACGTAACCCAGCGGGGGTGCCACGACCGCTATTGCTGGCCTCACGAGAGCCAAACAGAGTACAGCAGAGCAATGTAGGGCGCTGGAATCTGCAGAATAGCAGCGTATAGCGCGATAGTTAAAGCTATAACGACCAAACTTAACCAAGCCTTGCTTAACCAAACGTGACATAACTCAACCTAACCTACCGGGACCACTACACTCGGCGTCCCCAGACACAGGCAGAGTGCGATAGCGCACTGTAGTGCGCAGATATCCACAGAATAGCATTGTGTAGCACAGAATTTGAAGCTATACAAGCGTAAGCCAAATAAACAGGACCTAACCAAACATTGCCTAACTCAACATAACGTTCCGCGACCACGATTCCCGGACTCCACACGGCAAAGCGGAATATAGTAGAGAGCACTAGAGCCTAGAAATACGCAGAATATCAGTGTGTAGCACGAAAGTCAAATCAATCCGTACCTAACCCAGACCAACATAGCGTACCCAAACGTATCCTTCCCAGAATAACGTGCCGAGACCACTATTACTCGCCTACCCATAGCTGAGTAGAGTGTAGTGAAGCAACGTAGGGCGTAGAAATCCAACGCATAGGCGTGTGTATCACAAAATTCAGAGCTATCGAATCCAAACCTATCCAAACGTAATATAATCAAACGCATTTTAAATTAACCTAGCAAGCCGAGGCCACTATTGCTGTCCTTCTCAGGACCAAGCAGAACATATTATATCACAGTAGAGCGCAGATGTCCACCGGATATCAGCGTACAGCACGAAATTCAAAGAAACCCTAACTTAACCTGGCCCATCCTAAGCAAACCGAACGAAGACTAACTAAACCTACCGAGACGGGTGCACTATTGCTGGCCTTCCTATATCCAAGCAGAACGTATTAGAGGAGCATAGAACGCAGAAGTCCATAGAATGGCAATGAATGGCAGAGTAGTCAAAGCAATCCTACCCCATCCCAGACTAACCAAACCTAACCAAGAGTAAAACAGATAATCCTAACGTGACGAGACCACAGTCGCTGGCCACCCCAGTGCCACGTGGAGCATATTAGAGCACTGCAGAGCGTAGAGATAGACGGCACTGCTGTGTATAGCACAAAAGTCAAAGACATGATGACCAAACCTAATCTAACCTTACCGAACCAAACGTAACATAAACCAAACTAGCGCGCCGCGACCACTATTGCTGTCCTCCGCAGGGAAAAGCGGAACACATTAGTTTGGAGTAGAACGCGGTAATCCATGGAATGGCAGTGTATATCCGGGAAGTCATAGCAACCGGAACCTATCCCAAACCTATAGAACACAACAAAGCACAGCCTATCTCAACCTAGCCAGCCGAGAACGATATTGCTGCCCTCCCGGTGCCAAGCAGGACATACTGGAGCACAGTGGAGCGCAGAAATACAGCTAATAGCAGTGTACTGCACAAAAGTTAAAGCTATCGTGACCAAACCCTTCCTTGCCTAACGTTGTCGAATGTAACCTGACTCACCATAACGTGCCGGGACCACTCTTGCTCGGCCTCCCAGGAACAAGCTGAAGATATTAGAGCACTGTGAGGCGCAGGAGTCTCCCTATTAGCGGTCTATGACACTAAAGTCAAAGCTATCCTCTCCTAACCTACTCAAAGGTAACATAGCCGAACGTAACCTAACTGAACCTAACGCGCCGCGATCACTATTGCTGGCCTTCCGAGAGCCAAGCAGAGCACACTAGTGGTGAGTAGAACGCAAAGATCCATAAAATTGCAGGATATATCTGAAAAGTAAAATCTACCTGAACCTAACCAAAACAAACGGAACGTAACCAATCATAGACTAACCCAACCCAACGCACCGAGACTGCTATTGTTGCCGTCCCCTGATCCAAGCAGGACGTACTAGAACACAATAGTGCCCAGAAATTCACCATACAGCAGTGTACGGCACGAAAGTTAAAGCTCTCCTACCCAAACCTTGCCTAACCCAATCTAACAGAACGCAACCTAACTCAAACTAACGTGCCGAGACCGCTATTGCTGTTACTCGAGAGCCAAGCGGGACATACTAGAGCACGGTAGAGCGCAGCAATCCACCGAAAAGCAGTGTAGAGCACAAAAGATGATGTTACTCTTACCAACCGTAGGCTAAGCCAACGTAACCGAACCTAGCCTGACGCATCACAACGTGCCGATACCACTCTTGTTGGGCATGCCAGAAGCAAGCTGGTAGCATTAGAGCACTGCAGCCGCAGAAATCGTCCTAGTTGCAGTCTATGGCACTAAAGTCAAAGCTATCCTTTCCTAACCTAACCAATCATAACATAACCAAACGTAACATAGCTCAACCTATCGCGCCGCAACCACTACTGCTGGCCATCCCAGCATCAAGCAGAACATAATAGGCGAGAGTGTAGCGCAGGAATCCATGGAATCGCAGTGTATATCAGAAAAGAAGAAACTAACCAAGCCTGACCCAAACAATCGGAACATAACCAAACATAGCATAACTCTACCTAACGTGTCGATACCGCCATTGCTGCAATCCCTAGAGCCGCGCAGGATATACTAGAGCACAGTAGAGAGCAGAAATCCACTGAATAGCAGTATACAGCACAAAGTTTAAAGCTATCCTAACCAAGCATAGCCTAAACAAACCTAACCGAACGTAGCCTAGCTCAACGTAACGTGCCGAGGCCACTATAGCAGCCCTTCCCAGAGCCAAGCTGAAAATATTAAAGCACCGTAGGGAGCAGAAATCCACCTAATAGCAGACTATAGCACTAAAGTCAAGCACATCCTCTCCTAACCAAGCCAACCGTAACGACACCAAACCTAACCCAACTCAAACTAAGGTGCCGCGACCACTAATGCTGGCCTCCGCATGTTCAAGCGGAACAGGTAAGTGGGGAGTGGAACTCAGATGTCAATATAATCGCAGTTTATATCAGAAATGTCAATGTCACCCATGCCTCACCAAAGCCAACAGAACATAGCCAAACATAGCATAAATTAACCTATCGTGCCGAGACCGCTATTGCTGCATTCCCCTGAGCCTAGCAGGACTTACCGGAGCACAGTAGAGCGCAGAAATCAACCGAATAGCAGTGTATGGCACAAAGGTCAGAGCTACCCTGCCCAAACCTAACCAAGCGTATCAGAAGCAGACGTAACGTAACACAAACCTGCGTGCCACGACCGCTATTGCTGGTCTCGCAAGAGCTAAGCAGAGTAGAGGGGAGCAGTATATAACACTGAAATCGTCTGAACAGCAGTGTATAGCACTCAAGGCGTAGTCAATCTAACCAAGCCATCCAAACATAACCGAACCAAGCGTAACGTAATTCAAGCCAACCGCCCGAGATCACTATTCCTGGCCTCCACAGAGACAAGCAGAGTGTGATAGCGCACTGAAGTGCGCAGATCCCATAGAATAGCAGTGTGTAGCACAAAAGTGAAAGCTATCGTGACCTAAAGTGGCGTAAGCTGACCAGACAAGACGTAATATAGCTTAACCTGACGTCTCGCGGACGCAATTGCTGGCCTCTCGAGAGTCGAGCAGAGTATTGTACAGCAGAGTAGGGCGCAGAAAGCCACCAAATATTAACGTATAGCACAGAAGTCAGAGATAACCTGACCTAAACGGGCCTAACCTATCCTAACCAAGCGTAGAATGACTTAACCTAACGTGCCGAGACTACAATTACTGGTCTGCCCAGGGACGAGCAGAATGCTGTAGAGCACAGTGGTCTGCAGCTATCCGTCGCATTGGAGTGTACAGCAGAAAAGTAGAAGATATCCCAACCAAACGTGTCATAACCTAACTAAACCTAACGTAACCAATCCACACCAAACTTGCCTATCCCGCTATTGCTGGTCACTCCATCGCCAAGCAGGACATATCAGAGGAGAGTAGAACGCAGAAGTACATATGATGGCAGTGTATTTTGCGAAAGAGGAACATATACCAACCAAACCCTATCTAACCTAACCTAACCAAACTTAAGCTAACCGAACTTAACGCGCCGCGGTCAATATTTCTGGTATGCCCACAGCAAAGCAGGGAACATTAGATTGCAGCGGAACGCAGAAATCCACCGAATAGCAGGGTACAGCGCAAAAGACAAAGATATCCCATCTAACCTTAACCTAACCGAACGTAACAGAGGGAAACATAACTCAAGCAACCGTGCTACGAAGACCATTGCTGACCTCTACAGATACAAGCAGATGCTAGTACAACAATGCAGATCCCAGATATAGACAGAAAATGGGTATATAGCACAGAAGTCAAAGCCTCCCTAACCAAACATTTCCTAACCTAACACAACCAAGCGTGACCTATCACAAACGAACGTGTCACGACCGCAATTGCTGGCCTCCACAGATTCAAACAGAAGCTAGTAGAGCAACGCAGTGCACAGATATAGGCCGAGCAGTAGTTCACAGCACAAAAGACAAGCCTACCCTGACCAAACGTATCCTAACCTAGCAGAGCCTACCGTAACCTATATCAACCCAGCGTGCCGAGACCACGCTTGCCGGCCTCCCCGGAGCGAAGCAGATAATACTAGAAGAGAGTAGAGCGCAGTAGTCCAGGGAACTGCTGTGTGTAGCACAAAAGTCAAAGATATCCTAACCTAACCTCTCATAACCTAGCCAAGCCAAGCGTAACATAGCTAAAAGTAATGTGGCGAGAATAAAATTGCTGGCCTCCCCAGAGACAAGATGGGCACATTAGAGCAATGTAGAGCGTAGAACTCCTCCAAATATCGGCGTATAGCACAAACGTTAAAGCTACCTTAGCATGACATACACAAGTGTAATACAACCAAATGCAACCTAACCTAACCTATCGTGCCAAGACCCATGTCGCTGGCCTCCACAGAGCCAAGCAGAGCATACTAGAGCAATATGGATCGCAGAAATCCACCGAATTCCAGTGCATAGCACAAAAGTCTACGCTACCCTATCCTTACCTAACCAAACGCGACACAATCAAACGCAATGTGTCTCTGCATAACTTGCCGATAACATTACTGCCGGCCTCCCCGAAGACAAGCAGAATATACTAGAGCACATTAGAGCGTAGAAATCCTCCGAATGGCAGTGTATAGCACTAGCGTCAAAGACATCCTAACCAAACTTAGCCTTTCCTAACAGATCCAAGAGTTACGTAACAGAGTCGAATGTGCAGCAATCACTATTGCCGACCTCCCGCGCCAAGCAGAGCTCGTTAGAGCACTGCAGGGCGCAGAAATCCTCAGAACATCAGTGTATAGCACAAAAGCCGAAGCTACCCTATCCCAACGTAACCAAACGTTACCCAACCAAGCGTAGCCTGACACAACCTAACGTGCCGAGACCACCATTGCTGTCCTCTACATCGCCATGCAGACCTTATTAAAGCACAGTGGAGCGAAGAAATTCACCGAATAGCAGTGTAATAGCAAAAGTCGGAGCCATTCTAACGAAACTTAGCCTAACCTAACGTAGCCGAACGCAACCTAGCTCAACTAAACGCGCCACGACCGCTATTGCTGACCACCCCAGAGACATGCAGATGCTAGTAGTGCAACACAGATTGCAAATATCGTCCGAATAGCGGTGTATGTCTCAAAAGTCGTAACTAACCTAAGCAAATCTTTCCTAACCTAGCCAGGCCAAGCGTAACGTAACTCAACCCAGCCTGCGGAGACCACTAATGCTGGCCACCATAGAGCCAAGCAGAACACACGAGAACAATGTAGGACGCAGTAATCGACCGCATTCCAGTTTAGAGTGCAAAGGTAAAAGGAATCCTAACCTAACATGGCGAAACATTACAAAACCAAGCGTAACCTATCTCAGCCTAATCTGCCTAGACAACTATTGCTGACCACCCCAGAGGAAAGCAGGACATATTAGAGGAGAGTAAAGCGCAGAAGTCCATACAGTGGCAGTGTATGTAAAAGAAGTCAATGGTATCCGGGCGTAACCCAAACAAACCTAACCTAACCGAACGTAACCTAAATCAACCTACCGCGCCTCAGCCACTATTTCTGGCATCCACAGAGCAAAGCTGAGAATATTAGATCGCAGTAGTGCGCAGAAATCCGCCGAAAAGCAGTGTGTAGGACAAAAGTTTGAGCTATCCTAGCCTAACGTATTCAATCGTAACATAACCAAGCATAAATTAACACAACTTAACATGCAGATACCACAGTTGCTGTCCTCCCCAGAGCAAAGCACAGCATATTACAGCACAGTAAATCGCAGAAATCCACCAAATAGCAGTGGATATCACGAAAGCCAAAGCTGCCTTATACTAACTTAACCAAACGTAAACTAACCAATCTCAATACAACCCAACCCAACGTGCCGAGACCACTATTGCTGCCCCACCCCCCTGTGCCAAGCGGGGCAAATTTCAGCGCAGAAAAGCGCATAAATCCACCGAATACCAGTGTATAGCACAGAAGTCAATGCAATCCTGTCCTACCCTTACCAAACGCAACATAAGCAGGCGCAACGTTATCCAAACCTACGTGCCACGACCGCTACTGCTGGCCTCACGGGAGCTAAGCAGAATATAGCAGAGTAGCGTAGAACGCTGAAATCCTCCGAATGGCAGTGTACAGCACAAAAGTCGAAGCTGTCACAGCCAAACTTAACCAAACATAACCTAACAAAGCGTAACATAACTCAACCAAACGAGCCGAAAGCATTATTCCTGGCGTCCACGGAGAGGAGCAGGAAATGCTAGGGGAGAGTAGGGCGCAGTAATCCATAGGATCGCAGTGTACAGCAGTGAAGTCAAAAATATCCAAACCTAACCAAGGCTAACATAACCTAGCCTACCGTAGGCAAACTCAGCGTAACGTGCAGCGTCCACTATTGCTGGCCACCCCAGGGTCAAGCAGATTAGGGTGGAGCAGTGTGAACGGCAGGAGCCCACCGAATAACTGTCTATAGAACGCAAGTCAAGGCTACTCTAACCAACCCAAACATAACCTAGCCTAGCCAAACGTAACTTAAATCAGCCTAACGTGCCACGGCCACTATTGCTCGCATCCCGCCAGTCGAGCTGAGTATAGTAGAGCTATGTAGAGCGCAGAAATCCACCGAATAACAGTTTACAGCAAACAAGTCAGATCTGCTCTAGTTGTACACATACAAATGTAATATAACGAAACCCAGCCTATCCTATCCCAACGTGCCGAGACCAATATCGCTGGCCACGGCAGAGCCAAGCAGTATACACTAGAGCACAGTAGATTGCGGAGTACCACTAAATAGCAGTGTATAGTACAAGTGTCAAAGATATACGAACCTAACTTGACCTAACCTAACCTAACCAAACGTAGAATAACTAATCCTAGCGAGTCGAGACCTCTATTGCTGGCCTTCACAGTGCAAAGCAGAACATATCAGAGCTCAGTAAAGCGATGAAATCCACCGAACAGCAGTGTATAGCACAGAAGTCAAAGCTATCCTTTCCTAACCTAACAAACCGTGACACAGCCGAACGTAACATAACACAAAATAACGTTCCGCGACCACTATCGCTGACATCCCCACATTCGAGCAGAGTATAGTGCAGCAATGTAGAGCGCAGTATCGCACCGAATAACATGGACAACACGAAAGGCAAAGCTATCCAAACCCAACCCAGACTAACGTACCTAAGCAAACATACCCTAACTGAGCCTAACGTGCCGCCACCACTCAGTGCGGCTCACTACAGAGCCAAGCAGAACATATTAGAGGAGAGTAGGGCTCCGAAATCCATAGGATCGCAGTGTACAGCAGAGAAGTGAATGATATCCAAACGTAACACAAACTAACTAACCTATCGCAGCAGGACTCAACGTTACGTACCGCGACCACAATTGCTGGCCTCCCTAGGGACTAGCAGGTAAGAGTAGAGTACAGTGGAGGGTAGGAATCAACCGCATAAACGCGAATAGCATGAGAGTCAAAGCTACGCTAACCAAACATAATCCAACCTGACCTAACTAAACGTAACCTAAACCTACCTAACCGCACGTAACATAACTCAGACAAACGTGCCACGACCGCTACTGTTAGCCGGCCCAGAGTCAAGAAGGTGCTGGTTGTGCAGTACAAGGCGCAGATGTCGACCGAGTGGCGGTGTATAGCATAAAGGCAAAGCCATACCCACAAAACTTAACCAAGCCGTATCTAACCAAACGAAGCCTAACACAACCAATGTGCCAGGACCACCATTGCTGGCCAACCGACACACGCGCAGAGGCTAGTACAGCAATGCAGAGCGCAGATGTCGACGGAATGGCAGTGTATAGCACAGAAGTCACTGCTACATTAACCAAACCTAACCTAATCTAGCCAGGCCAAACGCAACCTATCTCAAACGAACGCGCCGAGACCGCTATTGCTGTCCTTCCCAGATCCAAGCAGAACATATTAGGCCACAGTGGAGCGCAGAGATCGACAGTATAGCAGCGTATGGCACGAAAGTCGAAGCTGTCCCGTCCTAACCAAGCCAAACGTAACGTAAACGAACGTATCATAAGTCTGCCTAACGTGCCGAGACCAATATTGCTGGCCTTCGCAGAGCCAAGCAGTATACACTAGAGCACAGCTGGGCGCAGAAGGCCACCAGATAGCAGAGTGTAGCAAAAAAGTCAATGATATCCGTACCTAACCTGATCAATCCTAGCCCAAACAAACGTAGAATATCTACACCGAATGATACGAGACCTATATCTCTTGCCTCCTCAAAGCCTAGCACATCATATTATACCACAGTAGAGTGCAGAGATCCACCGAATGGAAATGTGCGACACAAAAGTCAATGCCATCCCAATGAAACCTAACCAAACCTAACCTAACCGAACGTAACCAAACTCACCCTACCAGGTTGGGTTGTTATTTTTGGCCGTGCTACGCTTGTTTACGTGAGGCCCAGATAGCTTTGTCTTTTCTGCTGTGCACTACTATTCGGTGGAATTCTGCGCCCTACTGTGACCTAATTTTCCCTGCTTTGCTCTGGGAATTCCAGAAAGGGTGGCCGCGGTACCTTAGCGTGGCATAGGTTACGTTTCGTTAGGTTAGGTTTGTTTGGGTTAGGTTGAGATACCTTTGCCCTTCGTGAAATGCAATGACATTCTATGGACGTCAGCGCTCTGTTCTCCTCTAGTATGCCTGGTTGGCGAGGGGGCGGCCAGCAACAGTTCTCCCGGCACGTTAGGTCGTGGTGGGATACGTTTGGTTAAGTTGCGTTAGCTTCGGTAAGGTTTGGATGACTTCGACTTTTCTGCTGGACACTGCGATTCAAGGGACATATGCGCCCGACACTCATCTATTATGCTCTGCTTGGCTCTGTGGAGCCCAGCAATACTTGTCACGACATGTTAGGTTTAGTTTGATTACGTTTGGTTTCGTTAGGTGTCATTAGGTTAGGTTTGGATATCTCTGACATATGTGCTCAACACTGATATTATATGGACTTATGTGCCGAACTGCGCTCTATCATGTTCTGCACGTCTCTAGGGAAGCCGGCAATAGTGTTCGCGGCACGTTAGACTGAGATATATTACGTTTAGTTATGTTAGGTTGCGTTGCGTTACGTTTGGTTAGCTTTGACTTTTGTGCTGCTCACCGCTTCCATATGGACTTCTCCGCCATTCAGAGCGCTGTCACACTCTTCTTGTCCCTGTGGACCCCAGGAATAGTACTCTCGGCAAGTTAGGCTTTTTCAGGCTGCGTTTGATTAGACTACGCTTCGTTAGGTGAGGATAGAATAGCTTTGACCTTAGTGCTACAAATTGCTATTCGGTGGATATATGCGCTCTACTGTTATCTAACATCCCCCGCTTTAATCTGGTAATGCTTGAAATAGCGGCCGCGGCGCGTTGGTTTGTGACAGGTTACTTGTGGTTAGGTTACGTTCGTTTGGGTTTGGATAGAATATCTTTGACTTTCGTGCTATACACAGCCATTCTATGGACCCCTGCGCTCTAATCCCCTCTAATATGCCCGGCTTGGCTGTGGGGTGGTCAGAAATTGTGTGCTAGGCACGTTAGGTTGGAATATGTTACGTCTTATATGAACATGTTTTGTCAGATTTGGTTAGCATTTCCCTTACTTTTTTGCTGCACAATGCTATCCGGGCGATTTCATCGTTCCACATTGCTCTGCTATACTCTTCTTAGCCCTCGCGAGGCCAGCAATATCTTTCGTGGCACGACAGCCCGGGTTACGTTACGTCTGCTTATGTTACGTTTGGTTAGGTTAGGGTGAGGTAGCTTTGACCTTTGTGCTGTAATCTGCTTTTCTGTGGATTTCTGTGCCCTACTGTGCTCAAATATGCACTGCAGGCCGGCAATTGTGCTCTCCTCGCGTTAGGTTGAGTTATGTTACGTTTGGTTAGTATATGTTTGCATGGGTAAGTTTTGGATGGCTTCGATTTTTCAGCTATACACTGCGCTTCTATGGATTCCTGCGCCCTACTCTACACTAATATGTCCTGCATGGACCGGTGGAGGTAAGCAGTAGTGGTAGCGTAACGTTAGGTTTAGTCGGATTGCGTTTTGTTAGGATAGATTCGGCTATAATAGGACGGGATGGCTTCTACTTTTGAGCCATACACAGCTATTCGGCGGATTTCTGCGCTCTACTGCGCTCTAATGTGCTCTCCTTGGCTTTCTGGAGGACAGCAATTGCCGTCTCGGCACGTTACTTTGTGATAGTTTACGCTCGGGTAAGTCACCACCAGTTAAGTTAGGAAGGCACGGCATTAACTTTTGCGCTATGCACTGCTATTCGGTGGACGTCTGTTGCTCTACTGTGCTCTAATATATTCTTCTTGTCCCTGGTGCGGTCAGCAGTATTATTCGTGTCACGACTGGTTTTGATAGGTTCCGTTCGCTTTGGTTAAGTTAGGGTATGTTTGGTCAAGGTATCTATTCTGTGCATTCCTGCGCTCTAACGAGCACTAGTATATTCAGCTTGGCTTTGGGGAGGCCAGCTGTTGTGGTCGAGGCAAGGTAGGTTGAGTTAGGTTACGTTCGGTTACTTTACAGTTGGTTATGTTAGAAGAGGAAAACTTTCACGTTACTTCCGTAGTCTGATATCAGGCGGACTCCTGCTCCCTACAGTGCTCTAATGTTTTCAGCTTGGCTCTGGCAGGGCCACCAATAGCGGCCTCGGCCGGTTAGGTTTAGCAACGTTACGTTCGTTTATGTTTGGTTTGGATAGGTTAGGAGAGGATAGCTTTGACTTTAGTGCTATAGTCTGCTATTAGGTGGATTTCTGCAACTTACTCTGCTTTTATATTTTCAGCTCGGCACCGGGAAGGCCAACGGTGGTCTCGGCAGGTTATGCTGGGTAAGGTTACGTTCGGTTACGTTGGGTTATGCAAAGCTTGGTACGGATAGCTTCAACTTTAGTGCTGTATACTACTTTTCGGTGGATTTCTGCGCTCCACTGTGCTCTAGTGTGTCCAGCTTTGCTCTGGTCAGGGCAGCAATAGCCGTCTCGGCACGTTAAGTTGATTTATGCTACGCTGGTTCTGTTCTGTTTGTGTGGGTAAGGTTTGGGTAGCACTGAATTTCAGATACAAACTGCGATTATATGGATATCCGCGCTATACTCTCTACTAATGTGTTCTGCCTGACTCTGGGGCAGCTAGCAGTAGTGGTCGCGGCACGTTAGGTCGTGTTAAATTATGTTTGTTTATGTTGCGATTGGTTAGGTTAGGATAGCATGGCGTTCACTTTAGTGATACAGTCTGCTATTAGGTAAATTTCTGCCACCTGCAGTGCTTCAATATTATCAGCTTGGCTCAGGGAATGCCAGCAATAGTGGTCTCTGCGCGGTATGCTTAGTCGTGTTACGTTCGGCTAGGTAGGATTATGCTAGGTTTAGACAGGATAGCTTCAACTTTTGCGCTGAACAAAGATATTCGGTAGATTTCTGCACCCTACTGTGCTGTAGTACGTCCTGCTTGTCTCTGGAACGGCAACAATAGCTGTCTCGGAACGTTATGTTTAATCATGTTACGTTCGGTTAGGATGGGTTAAGCAATATTTGGTTAGGATAGCTTCAATTTTTGCGCTGTACGCTGCTATTCGCCTGACTTCTGCGCTCTACTGTTCTCTAGTATTTCCTGCTTGGCTCTGGGGAGTGCAGCAATAGCGGTCTCGGCACGTTAGGATATGTTAGGCATTGTTTGGTTATGTTCAGGTGGTTTGGTTTGGCTTCGGGTAGCTTAGACTTTTCTGATACACACTGCGATTATATGGATTTCTGGGTCCTACTCTCCACTTCCGTTCCGCTTGACCTTGTGGAGGCCAGTAATAGTGGTCGCGGCACGTTATGTTGAGCTTGGTTACGTTTGGTTATGTTACGTTTGGTTATGTTACGATTGGTTAGGTTAGAAGAGGTAGCTTTGACCTTAGTGCTATTGTCTGCTGTTAGGAGGGTTTCTGCGCCCTGCAGTTCTCTAATGCTTTCAGCTTAGCTCTGGGAAGGCCAGCAACAGAGGTCCCGTAACGTCATGTTGCGTCAGGTTACGTTCGGTTAGGTTGCGGTTGGTTAGGCTAGGAGAGGATAGCTATGACTTTAGTGTATGCTCTGCTATTAGGTGGACTCCTGCGCCCTACAGTGCGCTAATGCTTTCAGCTTGGCTCTGGAATGGCCAGCAATAGTTTCCTAGGCACGTTACTTTGCGTCATGTTACGTTCGGTTAGGTTACGGTTGGTTAGGCTAGGAGAGGATAGCTATGACTTTAGTGTATGCTCTGCTATTAGGTGGACTCCTGCGCCCTACAGTGCTCTAATGCTTTCAGCTTGGCTCTGGAATGGCCAGCAATAGTTTCCTAGGCACGTTACGTTGCGTCAGGTTACGTTCGGTTAGGTTACGGTTGGTTAGGCTAGGAGAGGATAGCTATGACTTTAGTGTATGGTCTGCTATTAGGTGGGCATCTGCGCTCAACTGTGCCCTAGCATGTCCAGCCTAGCTCTGGGGGGGGGGGCAGCAATAGTTGTTTCGGCACGACAGGTCGTGTTATGCTATGTTTGGGTATGTCCTGTTGGTTTGGGTTGTGTCTGGGTAGCTTCGACTTTCTTTATACACCGCGAATCCATGGATTTCTGCGTTCTACTCTCCACTACTGTGCTCTGCTTAGCTCTGTGGAGGTCTGTAGTAGTGCTTGCGGCACATTGGATGAATTAGGTTACGAATGATTTTGTTACGGTTGGTTAGGTTAGGAGACGATGTCTTTGACTATAGTGCCATATCCTGCTAATAGGCGGATTTCTGCGTCTTGCAGTGATGTAATAGTTTCAGCATGGCTCTGGAAAGGACAGCAATATTGGTATCGATACGTTATGTTGAGTCAGGTTTCGTACGGTTGTTTTCTTTTGTTTTGGATTAGGTTTGCGTACCTTCTGCTTTCCTGATATACACCGTTGTTCTATTGATTTCTGCCTTCTGCTCTCCACTAATGTGTTCATCTTGACCCTGGGAAGGCCAGCAATACAGGTCGGGGCACGTTAGGTTTTGCTAGATTACGATTGATTATGTTACGATTGGCTAGGTAGGAGGGGATAGCTTTGACTTTATGGCCATACACTGCTATTAGGTGTATTTCTGCGCCTTAGGGTGCTCCAATCTTTTCAGCTTGGCTCTGGGAAGGCCGCGAATGTTGGTCTCGAAAGGCTACGTTCGGTTAGGTTGCGTTAGGCAAAGTTTGGTAAGGGTAGCTTCAACTTTTGTGCTGTACACAGCCATTCGATGAACTTCTGGACTCTACTGTGCTCTAGCATGTCCTGCTCGTCTCTGGGGTCTGCAGTAATAAGTGTCTCGGCGCGTTAGGTTGAGTTTGGCCATGTTTGGCTATGATCTGTTGGTTTGCGTTATGCTTTGGTAGCTTTGATTATTTTGATATACACTACTGTTCTATGGACTACTGCGTTCCACTCTCCACTAATGCTTTCTGCTTGGCTCTATGGAGTCAAGCAGTAGTTGTCGCGGCACGTCAAGTTGAGTTACGTTACGGTCGGTTATGTTACGTTCGGTAAGGTTAGGAGGGGATAGCTTTGACTTTAGGGTTATAGCCCGCTATTAGGTGTATTTCTGCGCGCAGGAGCACTCTAACATTTTCAGCTTGGCTCTGGGAAGTCCAACAATAGTGCCCTCTGACGTTCCGTTGAGACGCTTTGCGCTCGGTTAGGTTGAGTCAGAAAATGTTTGGTAAAGATAGCTTTAACTTCTGTGCTGCGCACTGCTGTTCGGTGGATTTCTACGCCCTAGTATGCCCTAGTATGTCCTGCTCGGCCCTGGGGCCGGCAGCAATAGCTGTCTCGGTACGTCAGTATGAGCTAGGCTATGTTCGCCTATGTTCTGTTTTTTTGGGTTAGGTTTGGGTAACTCTTCCTTTTCTGATATACACTGCGATTATATGGATATCTGCGTTCTGCTCTCCTCTAACGTGTTCGGCTTGTCTCTGTGGAGGCCAGCAGTAGCGGTCGCTGCACGTTAGGTTGAATTGGGTTACGTCTGGGTATGTTACGGTCGCTTATGTTTGGAGAAGGTGGATTTGACGTTTGTGCTATAGTCTGCTCTTCGGTGGATTTCTGCGTTCTACTGTGCTCTAGTATCTCCTGCTTAGCTCTGGAAAGGGCAGCAATTGCGGCATCGACATGGCAGGTTGAGTTATACTCTGTTTGGTTATGCTCTGCTGGTTTGGGTAAGTTTGGGATGCTCTGACTTTTCTGATGTTCACTGCGATTCTATGGATTGCTGCGCTCTACTCTCCACTAATTTGGTCTGCTTGGCTATGTGGGGGCCAGGAATAGCGGTCGCGGATGGTTAGGTTCAGTTAGGTTACGTTTTGTTATGTTAAGTTTGGTCAGGTTGGAAGTGGATAGCTTTGCCTTTAGTGCTATATTCTGCTGTGAGGTGGATTTGTGCGCCCTACAGTGCACTAATATGTACAGCTTGGCGCAGGGAAGGCCAGCAAATGTGGTCTCGGCACTTTATGTTCAGTAAGCTTGCGTTCGGTTGCGTTGGGTTGGGAAAAGTTTGCTGAGTGTAGCTTTAATTTTTTGCTGTACACTGCTGGTTGGTATACTTCTGCGCGCTACTGTGCTCTAATATGTCCTGCTTGGCTCTGGGGAAGGCAGCAGTAGCGGTCTCATCACGTTGGTTAGAGCTAGGTTACATTTGGCTATGTTCTGTTTGTTTGGGTTAGGTTTGGTTACCTTTGACCTTTCTGATATACACTCTGATTCTATGCGTTCCTGCACCCTTCTCTCCACCAATGTACTCTGCTTGGCTCTGGTGACGCCAGGTGTAGCGGTCGCGGCACGTTAGGTTGTGTCATGCTACGTTTGGTTACGTTACGATTGGCTAGGTTAGGAGAGGATAGCTTTGACTTTAGTGCTATGGCCTGATATTAGGTCGATTTCTGTGCCCTACTATGCTCCAACATTTTCAGCTTGACACCGACAAGACCAGCAATAGTTGCCTCGATGCGTTACGTTCAGTCAGGTTACGTTCGGTTAGATAGGGTTTGGCTAACTTTGGTTAGCATAGTTTCAACTTTTGTGCTGTGCACTTCTATTCGGTGGACTGCAGCGCTCTACTGCGCTCTAGAATGTTCTGCATGGCACTGAGGTGGGCAGCAATAGCGGGATGGGCACGTTAGATTTAGTTGGGCGACGTTTGGATATGCCACGTTTGTTAGGGTTAAGCTTGGGTAGCATTGGCTTCTCTGATATACGGTGCGATCTTATGGATTTCTGCGCTCCACCCTCCGCTAATGTGTCCTGCTAGTCTCTGGGGAGGCCAGCAGTTGTGTTTGCGGCACGTTGGACTGTGTTAGGTTACGTTTGCTTATGTCACGTTTGGTTATGTTAGGAGAAGGTAGCTTCGACTTTAGTGCTATGGTCTGCTATTAGGTAGATTTCTGCGCCTTACAGTGCGCTAATGTTTTCAGCTTGGCTCTGCGAAGGCCAGCAATAGTAGTCTCGGCACGTTATGTTTAGCTATGTCACGTCCGTTTAGGTTGGGTTGGTCTAAATGTGATTACTGTTGCTATAACTTTTGTGCTTCACACTGCTTTTCGGTGCATCCCTGCTGTCTACTGTTCTCTAGCATGCCCTGCAGGAGCACTGGGGAGGACAGCAAGTGTGGTCTCGGCACGTTACATTGAGTCAGGTTGCTTTCGGATATATTCTGTTGGTTTGCGTTAGGTTTGTGTACCTTTGACATCTCTGATATACACTGCGATTCTATGGATTTCTGCGTTCCACTCTTCACTAATGTGTTCTGCTTAGCTCTGGGAAGGTCAGTAATAGTGGTCTCGGCACGTTATGTTGAGGCAGGTTACGTTCGGTTAGGTAGCGTTAGACTAAGTT
>NW_016909002.1:0-5173 GCF_001483705.2 Eufriesea mexicana | reverse complement strand
GGGGGGGGGGGGGCAGCAATAGCGGCTTCGGCAGTAGAGTTTGAGTTGAGCTATGTTTGCTTATGTTCTGCTTGTATGGACTAGGACAAGGTAGCTTTGACTCTTCTGATATACACAGCGATTCCATGGATTTCTTCGTTCTACTCACCACTAATGTGTTATGCTTGGCTCTGAGGAAGCCAGCGTTAGTGTTCCTGGGATGTTAGGTTGAGCTGTGTTGCGACTGGTTATTTTCGATTGGTTAGGTTTAGCCTGAATAGCTTTGACTTTACTGCTATAGTCCGATAGTAGGTGGATTTTCGCGTCCTACAGTGCTCTAATATTTCCAGCTTCGCTCTGGAAAGGCCAGCAATAGTGGCCTGAGCACGTAATGTTGAGACAGGTTACGTTCGGATAGGTTGACTTAGGCAAAGCTTTATTAGGGTAGCGTTAACTTTTGTGCAGTACACAGCTATTCGTTAGATTTCTGCCCACCGCTGGGCTCCAGTATGCCCTGCTGGGCTCTGAGGACGGCAGCAATAGTGGTCGCGGCTCGTTAGGTTGAGCAATTTTACGTTCGGTTATGTTTCTATTGGCTAGGCTAGGAGAGGATAAATGCGACTTTAATAATATATTCTGCTATTAGGCAGATTTCTGAGCACTAGAGTGCTCTAATATTTAAAGCTTGGCTCCGGCAAGGCCAGCAACAGTGCTCTCGGATCGTTATGATTAGTCATGTTACGTTGGGTTAGGACAGTTCAGGCTAAGTTTGGTTACGATAGCTTTAACCTTTGAGCTGCACACTGCTATTCATTGGAATTCTGCGCTCTACTGAGCTCCGGTAAAATCCGCTTTGTACTGGGCAGGCCAGCAATAGCGGCCTAGGCACGTTAGGTTGGACGATGATGCGCTTGGTTATGTTACGTTTGGATAGATTAGGATAGGGTAGCTGTACACTGCTATTCGTTGGATCTCTGCGTTCTACTGTGCTCTACTTCACTTTGCTCGACCCTGTGGTGGCCAGCAGTAGTGGTAGTGACACGAAAGGATTATTTCGGTTACGTTTGTTCATGTCACGCTCGGTTAGGTTAGGGGATGGTAGCTTTGACTTCTGTGCTAAGCACTGATATTCGGTGGATTACTGCGATCTACAGTGATCTGATATATTCAGCCTTGCCCTCGAAAGGACAGCAATAGTGGCCAAGGCACGTTATTCTCTGTTAGGTTACGTTTGGTTGGGTTACGTTGCGTCAGGTTACGTTAGGGTATCTTTGACTCTTTTGCTGTACACTCCAGTGCGGCGTATTTCTGCGTCCTGCTGTGTTCTGGTATATTCTGGTAGTCTCTGTGGAAGTCAGCAATTGTGGTCTAGGCAAGTTAGGTTGTGCTAGGTTACGTTTGGTTCTGTTATGTCAGGATAGCTTTGACTTTTGTGCTTTAAACTGCTGTTCGGTAGATTTCTGCGATCTAATGTGCACTAATATGCACTGCTGGTCTCTGAAGAGGCTATCAATGGTGGTAATAGCACGATAGGTATATTTATGCTACGTTTGGCTAGGTTAGGTTGGCTATGGTTATGTTAGGGTGGGTTCGACTTTTCTGCTTTGCACTACGAATCTATGGGTTTCTGTGCGCTACTCTCCTCTATTATGCACTGTTCAGCTCTTTGGAACCTAGCAGTACTGTTCGCGGCATGTATCGTTGGGTTAGGTTACGTTCGGCATAGTTAGGCTTCCTTGGGTTGGGATAGGGTAGCACCGGCTTTTGTGCTCAACACATTTGTCGTATGAACTTCAGGACTCTACTGTGCTGTATCATATTCTGCCTGTCCCTGCGGACGCCAACAATAGTGGTCACAGCACGTTAGGTTGTGTTATGTCACTTTCGGCTATGTTAGGGTAGGTAAAGTTTGGTCAGGTTGCCCACGACTTTTGCGCTACTTACTGCTCTTCGTCGTATTTCTACCCTCTCCATTGCGCTACTCTTCTCTGCACGACTCCGTGGAGACTAGCAATAGTGGTCGTGGCGCGATAGATTTAGTTAGGTCACGTTTGGTTAACCTATGATTGGCTACGTTTGGATAGGATGGCATTGTCTTTCGTGTTATACACATCTACTCAGAGATTTCTGCGCTCTACTGTTCTCTAATGTGTTCTGCTAGGTTTTGGGGAGTCTATCAATAGAAGCATTAGCTAGATAGGTTGTGTCATTCTGCGTTTGGTTGTGCTAGGTTGGGTAAGGTCTGGTTAGGGTAGCTGAGACTTTCCTGCTATACACAGTTATTCGGTGGATTCCTGCGCTCCACTGTGCTCTACCCAAATCTGCCTGACCCTGTGGAGCCAGCAATAGTGGACGCGGCAGGTTACGTTGTGTTTGCCCTCGTTAGGTTAGGTTACGTTAGTTCGGTTTGGGTTCGGATATCTGTGACCTTTCTGCTATACACTGCGATTGTATGGATTTCTGCGCCCTACTCTCCTCTAATATGCCCCGCTACTCCCTGGAGGTCAGCAAATGAGGTCTCGGCCCGATAGGATTAGTTATTCTGCGTTTGGATAGGTTACGCTAGATCTGGTTTGGATGGGATGGCTACGACTTTTGCCAGTACATTGCTATGCGGTGCATCTGCGCTCTACATTCCTCTACAATACCCTGCTCGTCTCACGGGAGGCCAAAAATAGTTGTCTCGACACGCTAGTTTCTGCTAGGTTACGCTTGGCTTGGCTAGGTTGGGTTAGGTATGGTTTGAGTATCTTTAACCTTTGTGCTTCACGCTGCTATTTGGTCGACATCTGCACCCTGCGTTGCTCTACTAGCATCTGCTTCTCTCTGGAGAGGGCAGCAACGTCGGTCGTCTCACGTTCGGTTGTGCTAGGTTACGTTCGGCTATGTTAGGTTAGGTTATGTTTGGTCAGGATGACTTCGGCCTTCGCGCTATGCACTGCTATTCGGTGGATTTCCGCGCTCCACTGAGCTATAATAAGCTCTGCTTGTCGCTGGGGAGGACAGCAATGGTGGTCTTGGCACGTTAGGTTGAGTTATGATACGCTTGGTTAGGTTACGTTTGCTTAGGTTGTGCGGGTTACCTTCGGCTTTTTTGCTATAAACTGATATTCTGTGGATTTCTACGCCCTGCTACGCCCTTACGTGCTCTGCTTGGCGCTGGGGAGCCAAAAATAGTTGTGGCGGCCCTTTTGGCTGTGTTACGTAACCCTTTGTTCGGTTAGGGTAGGCTAAGTTTGGTTGGGATGTCTCTGACGCATGTGCTATACACTGCTGTTCGGTGGATTTCTACGCTCTAATGTGCTCTAGTATATTCTGCTTGGGTACGGGGAAACCAGCAGTGATGTTTTCGGCAAGTTGGGCTGAGGAACATTGCGTTTGGTTGTGTCACGTTTGGTTATGTAAGGATAGGTTGGCTTAGGCTTCTGTCGTAGGCACTGCTATTCGGTGGCTTTCTGCGCCCTGCGTTGCTCTACTATTCTCTGCTCGACTCTGGGGATGCCAGTAATAGTGGTCTCGTCACGATAGTGCGACTTATTCTATGTTTGGTTATGTTCCGTTGGTTTGGGCTTGCTTTGGGTAGCTTCGACTCTTCAGATGTACACTGCAATTTTATGGACTTCTGCGCCCTACTCTCCGCTAATGAGCTGTGCTTGGATCCGGAGAGGCCAGCAGTTGTGGTCGTGGCACGTTAGGGTGAGTTAGGATACGTTTGGTTATGTCACGATTGGTTAGGTATGGAGAGGTAGTTTGACCTTAGCGCTATAGTCTGCTATTAGGTCGACTTCTGCGCCGTACAGTGCTCTAATGCTTGCATCTTGGAACTGGGAAGGACAGCAACAGTTGTCTCTGCACTCTATGCTTGGTTAGGTTACGTTCGGTTAGGTTGATTCAGTCTAAGCTTGAACATTATAGCTTTACATTTATGCCGAACACTGCTGTTCGGTGGGTCTCTTCGCCCTACTGCTCTCTAGTATGCCCTGCTTGGATCTGGGGACAGCAGAAAGAGCGGTCCCAGCACGTAAGGTTGAGCTATGCTATGTTTGGTTATGTTCTGCTTGTTCTGGGTAGGGTTTGGGTAGCATTGACTTTTCTGATATACACTGCGGCTCTATGGATTCCTGCTTTCCTCTCCCCGCGAATGAGCTCTGCTTGGTTCTGTGGAGACCAGCTATAGTTGTCGCAGCACGTTGAGCTGCGCTAGGCTACGTTTGGATATGTTACGATCTGATAGGTTGGCAGAGGGCAGCTATGGCATTAGTGCTATAATACGATATCAGATGGATCACTTCACCCTACTGGGCTCTAATATTTTCAGCTTGGCTCAGGGAAGGCCAGCAATCGTTACGTTGAATCAAGTTAGGTCCGGATAGGTTGGGTTAGACAATGTTTGGTGGGGTAGCTATAGCTTTCATCCTGTACACTGGTATATGGGTGATTTCTGCGCTCTACGGCTCTCTAGTATATCCTGTTTGGCTCAGCGGAGGGTAGCAGTAGCGGTCTACTCACGTTTGGTTGAGTAAGGTTATGTTTGGCTATGTTATGGTGTTATGGGTTTGGTTCGCGTAGCTTTGACTTTGCGGATGTACCCCGCGATTCTATGAGCTTCAGAGCCCTACTGTCCAATAGTGTCTTCTGCATGGCTCTGAGGAGGCCAGCAATAGTGGTCGCGGCAAGTTAGCTTGGGTTATGTTACGTTTGGTTATGTCACGACTGGTTAGGTAAGGAGATGAAGTTTGTCCTTAGCGATATAGTTTGCTATTAGGTGGATACCTGCGCCCTACAGCGCTCTAATATTTTCAGCCTGGCCTTGGCAAGGCCAGCAATTGTGGTCTCGCCATGTTTTGATGTGACATGTTGCGTTCGATTGGGTTGGGTTAGGCTAAGTTTTGTAAAGGTACCTACAGCTTTTGTGCTGCACATTGCTATTCGGCGGATTTCTGCGCTCTACTGTTCTCTAGTATGCCCTGTCTGCCTCTGGGGAGGCAGCAATAACGGTCACGTTACGTTAGGTTGAGTTATGCTATGTTTGATTATGTTTTGTTGGCTTGGGTTTGGTTTGGGTAGCTTTGGCTTGACGTATGTACACCGTGATTCTATAGAATTCTTCTTTCAACCCTCTGCTAATATGTTCTGCTTGGTTCTGGGGAGGCCAGCAATAGTCGTCACGGCACGTTAGGATGAATAGTGTTAC
>NW_016909001.1:278898-306153 GCF_001483705.2 Eufriesea mexicana | reverse complement strand
CCGAGTGCTCGGCTCGCTGGTGTTACGAAAGGTCTAGGAAGGTACTCCACACTATCGATTCGGCCGCCGTCGTTTCCGGCAAGTGACACTCCCCGACTGGTCGTTAGGGCGAATTCATTCACGGCATCCTCGAATTCTTTTATGTTAACGAACTTGATCGGGAAAGCCCGATGATATAGAGGAAGAAAAAGTTCAACGAAATCTTGACTCCGTTAAAAGCTCGATGGCTCGCTGCCAGTCGTACTTCACCCTGCTCCGCCGTTACTTCGATTATTAACGAACACTTGACCCTGTCCTGACCATCGTGGCGAAACGTTACGATCAGAGGGACGTTGGACGTTGTTCCGGCGATATTTCATTACGACCGGTGGCGACTGAACGGCGAGTTTTGGAAATTCGCGTTAACCGTGGGGTACGTATGTAGAGCAGGCGAAAGAGGAGGAGACGCGTGGCGGTAAATCAATGGAAAACTATTTCCCAAACTTTCCGCGCATCCGACAGTCGAACGGTAACTTTTCACCTTTCGTTTCCCATCTCGCGCTCGAACGGGAAATTCTACGGTCGTTGAATTAAATAAAAAAGAGGCGGAGTGGCAGGCGGGGGCGGAGGGGGTGCAAAAGGGAAAGAAAAACGGGAGCGAATAAAACCGGTAGCTGTTGTAGGAGTCGGTGAAATCTGTTTGACTTGGTCGACAACGGCGGTGAAAAATAACGGAGCTCTTCGCCATTTGCCTTACGCTATTTGTTTTCCGCGAATACTTTAGTCGAGCTTCACACTCCGTCGGTTTTCGCTCGGGCCGCAAAATTGGCCGGGTAACGAGCTAGCTCAGCTTCGCGGAAAGTTGCGAAGCGTCGAGCCGGAATAAAGCAATAACTGTAATTGATCTGATAACTTAATACGCGAGCCGGACAATACTGTCCTCCTTACGACTTCCAAACTCCCTGTAGATCCCTTCTCCGTTGCCCCGTACTTGCCAACACCTGACTCCCGGATACCCGAAGACCGGCTAATTTACGCAACGCACAATTCCAAGCATTCGACTCGGGATTGCACGTTTTATCGAATTATAATTTAAGCGTTGTTTATAGACTCGCCTATCATGGACTTATTATCGAATAACGGGGACTAGGTAAACTAATTAAACGCTCGCGTACGAGGGAAACACTTGAAACGCTCAGCACGCCAGAACGCATTATCATGGAGCCCCGACTATTGCCTAGGGGTGAATTTGAAAATTCCGCCAGCATGGTGCGTAGCGAAGCCACCATTATGGTATTCTCGCCTGCAGCCGTCTCGTCAATAAACACGCGTTTCGAGCGCATAAATCCACACCCGATCGATGTTACCTTTTGCTCAATCGGATACTCATAGATCCGTCGTTTGTACGGGTACACCGTGTCCCTACGATGCGATTCACCGAGTAATTACGCGCTAACTCGGTACCCTCGGATTGCATCGCGTTTGCGACTGGATCACTCGGCAGTTCCGGTTTAGTCCTCCACCGTGTGTAAAGCTACCGACCTGAATAAAAAACTCGATTCAACGCAACGGGTTAATCGCGTGGCACATCGCGAAGCAGCGACTTATCCTCGAGCAAACGTATTCGGGAAATAAGGAGGAAATATGGTTGACGGGATCGAGTAGAAAAATTAAGACGAATCCCGTGGATGCCGTGATTATCGGTTCCCCAAGGACGGTGCATAAGGAGAGATTAGTACGAGGAGGAATCTCAATCAAGCAGGTCTGCTAGGAAAGTTTCTTCAATCGCGACCACTTATTCATCCCCGATGCGAGAGGGAACTCGGATGAGCCGGTGGTGGCCTGGACGGAGGCGGAAGAGCGAGAGAAGCAGGTATTCGAGGATATCCCACGATGCAACGGCGATCGCTGATGAAATCGGTATTAAGGAACCAATAAAACGCCGAGTCGAAATTACGGATCGAAAGGCGGAACAATAGCCCGGGACGCGGTTCCATTTTAATTGACACCAAACGAATCGAAAGTAGCGGCAATCGCTATCAGATATGCAAGAACGGTGAAAGAACACGGGATTATAAAGGTAACCGGGAGAACGGGGAGAAAGCGGGGAGAGGGAGGACGAGAACAAAGGGGAAACGGAAAAAGAGGGAAAATGGCGAAGAGAGTGGAGAACTCGTGGCGAAGTTCGTGAAAGCGTCGTTCGTCCCTGGTGATTTTCCGAGGCGTAGCATGCCCACTAGCTCTATATATCTATAGCTATAAAACCCATCGTTCTGCTTCCATTCTGCTCGCACCCCTTCTGATCTTCCTCTTCCTCCCTGCATCCCTATCCTTCCTGCCCTTCATAGCCCCCGTTCTTGCCTGACAAACTTATGTCCGCGATAGCTACTCTATAAATAAATCCCCAAGCTCCTCGGCGGAGACCGCGGAACCTTGGGGATATAAGCGAGGAAATTGAGAAAAATCGCGGTGTATCGTACCGTATCGATAAAGTAATTACTACGGGCGGAGCTTTCATTACCAGGCTGCCGATATCGGTACGTCGTGCTTAAAGCGAAACGGGGACGTCCACGTGCCAAAGGCTCGCCTTACGAAATAATCGATACCACTGCCAAGGTAGAGGAAACGACGTTCGTCCCTCCTTTCAACGCTCGCGAGTCGGATCCGCTCCAGAGGTCTATGCCTGGCGGATGGATCGCGAAACAAAAGCGAACGTGGAGAGGAACTTTGCGCACGATCGAGGGCAAACTTATTACCAGGGATCGGTAATATTTCAGCGAGTGATTTTAGAATACAACCGCGCCCTCGTGCTCCGAGACGCGCGCGCGCCAGTGTCGGCAGCCAAGTTTGAAGCAGCAAACTCGAGCGAGGCGCCGGTCGAGAATTATGCAAGTTTCTAACCCCAGATTAGGGATTCGCGATGTATCTAATGGCATTATTAGGGTCGTTGCTAGGAAGTGGTGCGCTTCTCGAGAGTGGTTGATCCCAGGGTAGCACTAAATTTCTGGCTTATAATGCAAGCTAACTGAAGTACGCGGGCGAGAGAACATTGTTGCGTCTTTGTGTTACACCCTCGCATCCTTGTTTCGACTGCCTTCTTCGTTCTCTCGCCAATCCCTCTCTCTCTCTCTCTCTTGCTCTCCGATTTCCTTTAGCTTTCAGCTTCCTATCATATCCCATCTCTCCGCCCTATCTTACCGCGATGCGCGTAAATTCAACAGGGATGACCTCCCGTGGAGGTCGGTACAAATGAGATACCTACACCGTATCACGCTCTGTGTACGCCAGCGTTTAACGTTTCTGGCCTGCTCCACTTCGCGTGCATGTATTAATTAGTATTTCCACTTGGAAATTCACCCATGCAAATCCGTGTACAAAGTATTTAATTAACCTGTCACGCGATCTCCGAATGTTAAGCAGTGGCCATGCGTTGACCAAAATTCTGCGCGTCACTAACGATATCTCGTTAATATCGACTCGTGCACCGGGCCGCTCTGTCGCGTATACAGGCCAAGGAAAGCCACCCTTTTAACTCGCCTGCAAATTAACTGGGAACGCCATTTTTATACGTCGTCTAAAGTACCCTCCACGTGCTACCTATTCCACCTAACCCGTACCCCCTCTATTCGCTGTACGCGAGCGTGTACGCTATCGCAGACGACTTCTCGCGCAAATTCGACCCATCTAATCGCCAAGTCCCGGTGTGTTCGTCGAGCCAAGAAATTAACTGGAACACCGATCCCTTTGGGAGGGCCGGAATCATCGCAGAAGTTGGGCCAATAATTGACGGGCCTGGCCGAAGACGCGCGTAACGAGAATTCGATGGACCGGAAGAGGGGCACGATTCGACGTAACCGTCGGGAAGAAAGGGGGTAGCTGTGTTTGCCGATTCGAGGCAGGATGAAAGAGAAACTGGAAAGCGGGAAGAATAACGGGTGCCGAGAGGTAAGAAAACAAGAGTCGGGCGAAACAATGGGAAAGGACAGGTTGTAGAAGGACAACGAGGAAACGGGGGGGAAAGAACCACAGATGGGGAAGAAGGGGGTTATTGTATTCGCGAGAAAGGATAGGCCGAGATGACAAGCCGTTCTGAAAATCAAGTTACTTCGCTGCGGAATCCGGAGCAGGGCGTGTCTGCTAAATCAAAACTTTCCGCGCGGGATGTGTCCAAGAAACCGGAAACTGGCTGGCTTTCGCTCTCGCTCCCTGCGAGTTAGGCTTCGTCGCCCCTTTTCTCTTTCCGCCCGCGCAGTTGGCCGAGTTCCTTCGACGAATTTCGACCCACAGCCAGCCAGCGAGACGAGAGGGACACGGAAGGCGAAGAAGCGGCAGAGAAGTTTGGAAACAGTCTGTCAGCTGGTTACCCTCAACGCTCGCGTGTTTCTCGCGGAAGCGGCGGAATAAGCGGCGATAATGCGAGCTAACTCTATGATCGTGGGCGTCGCGACGCCTCGTGGTCCTCGTCTGACTCCTCCGCGGACCGTTCTTCGCCGATTCAGACAGCCGCGAAGTTTCTCGCGGAGTTTTTCCTCACCGAGGAAGTCGGCTGAAATCCACGCAACGTTATGATTTATTTATCTTCCGATGGGGGGAAAAAAGACGCAGCCACGGCGCCGGAAGTTTCAGGGAAATCGCGTTTATGTAAATCGAACAGAAAAAGGCTTTTATTCTAACGGCCGAACGCCGAGGCGCCGCGTTTTGGATGAATTTTACAGGCAGCCAACGAGAGAAAAAAGATCATCCGTTTTACCGCCGATGGAAGTTTACTCCGTCCCGTATTGTTCGCTTACCATTTCGGAGAAATAAATCGATTCGAGTCTACGTAGGATCCGATAACGGTAAACGAGGAAGAGTAATCGAGGTCTTTGAAAGTAGGACGTTTCTCGGAATAGACCCTTTTTCCGATTATCGCATTCCCGTAATCTACCGTTTATCGTAGTCTCGTTTCGTACCACCGAGTGATTTATTTATTTATGCGGGGGTCGTCACCCCCACGACGTCGATGATGATGACACACTCTGTGTTCCTCGAGTACTGCGGGGTTGGTATTGGTCGTGGTGCTATGATAGGTTATGGTAGCAGATAGAACGTCTCGTCCTGGGCCTGCTAGAGAACTCGTCAGTGAGGCTTTCTAGCAGGCCAATTCCAATTTAGATTTATAATTATTAAAACTTAAACTATGAGATCGGTGGCTCCAGCGTGAAGCACTCTCGATCTAAAATCAAACTTAATCTACCGCGTGTATCGCTATGGGATAATACAAACCTAAGAACTATCTCATATTAGGCGTGTTTGCCTATGTATAGAAAGGCACGAAAACTGTACAGCTTTTGAATGAATAAATAAATAGGAGGAGAGAGAGACGAGGGAGGAGTCCTTCTAGCAGACCCTGCCTTAGACGGGAGATACTTAAGTAGCATAGGCACTTGTATTTATGGGAGGTCAAAGGTTCACCTCCGTTTTCCACCAAGTGATGAGGGTGCGTTAGTCGCTACACTTTAATTTGCTTTCACTGTATTTTAAAATTACTAACATCTATAAACAAAATCTGTGGTGAAAGAACAAAGATGGAATATTCGAAGCTTCCATTTACCACTTCGAAGAATATTTAAGAAAATGAAATTATCTAATTTCGAGGAGGTTTAATTGCTTCAAAAATCGTGGAGAAGAGAGAAGACAATGGGAGAGGTTAAACAACAGCCAAAGCTGTTCCGCAGGATCAGACTGACGAGTAGGAATCCATCTATTGGTGAGAGTGAAAATGATGCCACCACAGCATTTTTTTAAAAATCTATTTCCGCTTTCATCTACTCTTTGAAGTAATTACCGAATTTTCCTGGTACCTACTATCTTCGGATGTCGATATTTAAACGAGAGAAATCCTTAGCATTCGATATGAAAGAAGAAAAATCCAAATTTTCGAAACACTGTCCCACTGTAGCATAGATCAATTTAGAACCCAGGGATGAAAACGCGTGTACCACTAGGGACCGGAGGGTCCAACGACCTCGGAGCAACATTGGACCGGATCCGATGACATCGATGTTCCCCCAGAAGGGTGAGCCACGAGTCATATCCGAGAAGTTTCGATCACGGTGACTGTTCGATGTGGCAGTGTCGTGGCAATCTTTCCGAAAGCTTTTCGCATTAAGCGAACTTTCACGGTGTACCGCGGGAACGTTGCCTCGATACCGCGAGTAATAGGCAGCGCCGGGGTAAGATGAGCCTCTGGAGCTCGTATCTGTAGGATATTAGAAGCTTCCGTGCAATATAGACGGTGGATTATCCGCGAGAGCGCACGCCACTCGCTCCGTAGCACGCATTACCCGGCATGGTTGTGAATTCTTTTACAGAACCGACGTTTCGTACGTATCGTTTTGCGCTCTGCGGATCATTCTCGTCGTCTTTGATACGCGCCTCGAAATGATTACGATCGGTTTCCTTGCAACGGTTCGCGTATCTCCGCCAGGATCCACGGGTCGTGTCCTGCATTTCCGCCCCGGCCTCGTTCAGCTTATTACTACGTTTCCAGTTCATTTGCGACGCTACTTTGCGCAACTCCTCTTTCGCGGCATTATGCAGCGATATTGAAAGTGCAGCAGCCGCATCGTGAAATACCGACGCAACTTCTGGGACACGGAGCTAATGAAAAGGCACGAATAAATGTTTATTTCCGCCGCCATGGTTACCCCCCTGCTCTACCGATCGTTCGCGGGGATACGCGAAAATTCTGGCTAATAAGATTCCACGGTCCATGGTCTCCAGGAAATGTCCCCGATTCTTTCCTCGTTTCTTCTTGTTCCAGTCTCTCTTTCTGGTCGCGGTGTCCTTCTATGTTTCGATTTGCATGGATCCGAGACTCCCATTCCGCGCTATCGTGGCACCACTTTCGCGCGATAAGCCCCCGACAGCACCGGCGAACCCATATTTGCGCTGCAGAAACAGCGTGTCTGCATTTCATTTAATACCGCATTATTGAACCAACCTCCACCACGCGTACCGACGATTTAAGCAAGCTTATTACTCCGGATCCCCCAATGCTCCTCCATTCTCCGCCATTTTTCTACTCCTCCGCCATTTACCGGTTCCTCGCGCGGTACCGAATTCGTCATCGACACGGACTCTATGGAAAAACGAAGAAAAGCAAAGGCTCCGGGGCGAGCAGGTCACGCGGGGGACTCGCAGAGCGCGCGGAAACAGCGTGCAGCGGATCGAAAGCGTGCGCGACGAGCGAAAAAGCGACGGTTCGGGCCAGTGCTGGTATCGATTGCGGTGTCACTCGTGGGAATCGACGAGGATCAGCTCGCGGATAGCTAGCCGCAAAGCGCGCTACCTCTCGCCTATTTTCTTCCTTGGTAAGCCTTCCCGACTTGCTAGCCGCAAGCCCTGGAACGCATCGGGACGATCCCCCCGCGGCAATAATTTCAACGCCGACAACACCCTACGACGAGATATCTAATATTCGCGGCCGGGCTTCCAAGTGGAATTTCTTGTTCGCGCGAAGGGTAACCGCTAAACCTCGTGTACTCAATAGCAGCTTAGAGCTCTGCGCTACGTAGCCTTATCACACCCCCGGGGTTCCCTGACGGAGCGTGAAATTTAAACCAACCTGGCCGCGACATAATCGACATCGCCGAATCAATGGACCATCTTTCGACTAGCGAGGTTGATCTATCGCGGGAGGATGCTGGATCTGCCACTGATAATGATAGGTGTGGGTGTGGATCGAGTGGAACGAACGCTTATGCTTGAGTGCCGATTGGGAATGAGGATTTGGGATGCATGGCGTGATGGGGTCAGAAGAGTGGTAGAGCGCTATACCTTGGACTTTTTACTGAAAAAGGAAATACTACTTTCTTCTGTCGAAAGGCAACGTTATCCTGTAGGAATTTTCTTTATTAACTCGCTTTTCCTATAAAATAACTCTATCTCTTCACACACTGACCTGACGACTACTCTGACGACTACTTAACTCATCGTTGACCGGTGCACTTGCATTATTTACCTCAATTTATAAAACGCAGAGCGATATAGAATACTGCGTGTGAAAGTGATTTTGAAGATTGGATTACAAAATAATAGCCGGTGACATGACACAGTTCCTGTGTAAAATTGCCAGTCAACAAAGTGTTAATAACCAACTCAGTAAGTGCTTAGTAACTGACTCTGTCTTCCAGAACGGGCCCTTTAAAGCCCGTCCAGAGGACAAGCACCTCCCGGAAGGAGGTGTAACTCCCTCTACGCCAATGTCAAGGGTGGAGACCCCTCCCTCCGAGTTAGCACCCTCGCAGGGACCCTTTACGAGAGGTGACCATGGTCGCGTGACCTACGGCCCATCTGGCAGCCAGATACTAACGGGTCCTCTAGATCCTAGTTCCAGATGGGGTACTCTATCCTAACATTTCTACATCTGTCCCTCCTCATTTACCATTCCTACGATACATTGTCATTTTTGTCTTAAAGCTTCTCTGACGTTTGGAACCGATAGAAAACAGTTGAGAGCTGTAATAAGCCATGCGTTTATTATTTATTAACTCCCAGTGGTCAGTTCTGCGTTATTCTTCATTGCGATTGGACGAAACGCGTCGAACTTTAATTTCTACCATGATTAATTGGACTATAATTGTATTACATCTCTTATTTTTCCCAATTCTTAATTAAAATTACTATTTCACTGAATACGAGTGCGCTACGTTTTTTAACCTTGAACCTACAACATCTCTCATCTCCCCTAACCTAATCTCTACGATACGACAAATACAATCCAAGAAGATTGGAATTTTTGTCAAATATCTAACCTCCGATGTTCCGGAACAAGGATACGATTTACGAAGAGCCCGTGGTACATTTCCGACGCTGGCTGGTAGAAGTAACCAATAAGATTATGAGAATTTGAATTTAGAAAAGCCATCGTCGGTATATGGGCTGTATATCGTCAGACAGGGATGATACGACGGAAGTCAATGAAGAATTCCGAATCGGAATATCCGATCTATCCGCGCGAATAGATTCACCCTCGTAGCAGCGCTGGCTGCATATTCTCGCGGAGTTACTATAATATGCATTTTACCTCCTGCAGTTAAAGCGACCGTGGAGCTGTGAATATGAAATCCAAAGTTATAGGGTCGAGCAAATAAACCACGGAACGTGACAACTGTCTGCTCGCAATAATACGATAACCGCGGCCATTCCGCTGTTATCGAACGAACTAGTTCAAAGCGAACAGCGTCGGCTCGCGGAAGGAACGCGTTTCCTATGGAACGGTTACGTGAATAGACCAGTGACACCGTTAAAATGAGAAAATTAAATTTTATCAACGAGACGACTCGGGTGACCGACGCTGATCCATGGATCGTTTCGGAAACGTTAGGAGACTAGCAAGGTTAGTACGAGATCCTTGATAACTGGAAGAACATAGCGAAGGGTCACTAGGAGCAGAAGTCGGAGCGTTTCGTCTCGGGAACCCGCGTATTCATCGCGGAACTCGGGAACCGGTCAGCGCGGGAAGAAAGCTCGCGCGCCCTTGTCCGTAACGCTTTCTGGCAGGCGAAATTTCCTCACGACTCGCGCCGAGATATCTCGGTTACCGTGGCCGAAAGTAGAAACAGAGTTAACTAGTCCGCCGTGAAGTTCCACGTCCGGGCGTACACGCTCCGGTTCGTGGCTTCCGACAGCGCTTTTCACCGCGGCGATTCTGACACTTGGACGTCTCTCTTCAACGCGATTCGCCCGGCATTTTATCGCGACGATGAAGAGATCATGGCCGATCGCGTTCAACGATCACGCGAGTTTCGTGCAACGCTTCGTGGATACGTTTGTTTGATGTCTTATTGTTGCTTCCTTCCTTCGCGAGGCAAGCGAAGCCGAGAGGTCGACGAGGCGTAGAGGTTTAATCGGCGCGCCCGTTAAAAAATACGAGAAAATGGCGAACGTGTAGAAGCGAATTCACGTTTCTCGAGAAATTGCCCGTTCGCGAGGGCATCGATCACGAGGAACGAGTTTCTTTCGAGCTGCAAACTATTCCCGCCGAGTTGTACGTCGTCAAGGCTAAAGGGTTAGCTAATACGTCGCGGAGTTCAGTTCATGCTACCCAACCGTCATAACTCGACACCGGGCTGTAGGTCTGATTTCGGTCAGATGTAACTTGGACGTTTCGTGAGCGGGAGCAGTTTCGCGAACATTACGCGATAATGCTAACAATTTATACGGAACCAGCCCAGGGACGCGTGCTCGACGTTAATTGCTGCCTCTTAACGGGCTCGGCAAGCGTCTCAGGGTTACTAGAAGCAAATTCGAACCTCCCCCGCGACGTCTTCTTCCTTCGTAACGCGATCCAGGGAAAATGTCGCGGATAAAGTACTAGATCGCGAAAGTGTTTTATGAAACGTTGACTCTTTAAAGCGGTTTGATCAGCGAGCTATGATCAAGCGTAATGCATCAAACAGCACTTTGCGGTTCTTTCTGCCGAACTCGATACTCGCCGTGGAGAGAGACGTAGAGGGGCGGAGCGGGGCTCGGGGGTTGTTCCTCATCCTCGAATTTATTAAATTTTATCCCAGTCACTGATGGCGTCGCTTTGACAAAAAACGAGATGAAAGGAAATCGCATGGGCGTGCGTTGCCCTGGGAAAAATCTCTTAACCGAATGAATATCGAATTCCATTTGCGTTCTATAACGCGATGAAAGCAGAGTGGAAAATTTTTCATCGCATATTTCCCAGGGATCGTTATCTTTTCCGACGCGTCGGATAAAATATTTGTTCCAACGATCGGACGGCGAATAAAGTTTCGAAGGTGACGCACGATCAAGTATTGATTTTCCCCAAAGCACTGGCGAACACACGCGAACTTTAGATACGGCCAGGATAACAAGGGAGTTCAAAAATAGGCGTTTGGATCGATGCAGGTGCTGCTTGGTCCTTGGAACGGAGTTAACCAAACAAAAGCTTATCCTAATACCGCACGGTTCTTATAACTTTCTCGTATTCCTTCTAACTTTCATTCTATTTTTCTTCCGCCCCCACACCGGTCCGCCCTCGTTCCCCGTCCCCCGAGCAGCCTCTTTCTCCCTCGTCCCGCGACTATCCCTCTGTTCCCCGACCCGCGCCCCATTCGTTGAACTTACTTTAATTATAAGTACCGTCACGTAATAACTTCTACGTCCGGAGAATACTAATTACAACCGCGGCCGCGACACTCAAGGAAAAACCGGGGGAACGGAAGTGGCATCGGTTTACCAATTTCCAGCTCACGTCGTGACCGCGTTGGTTCTTTAATAAACTTCAAAGAAGCCCGCGACAAAAAGAAAAGAGGCGAAAAAAAGGATGAAAGAAATTCCGTGGAATGACGTTCATTAAACGGGGTGATAGTAGTTAACCGACCACGGGGGTGGCCGAGCGAAGGGCGCGAGGGGCGAGATGAGACGGAGGGCCTTCAAACTAAACCACCGCTAGTCCCGCAACCTAATCCAATATAAATCTCCTGGTATAAAGCTGTTCCGATTAATGGCTCGACAAACCAATGTGGTGGAGGCCAGGCTACGGCTATATAACCAGGACCAAGTCCCCCGAAGCGAAACCCTCAACCCCCTTTCCTATATTCCTTTCCTCTCTCACTCTCTGTCTCTCTCTCTCACTCTCTGTGAGCCACTCCCACCGCCATCACCATCAGCGTCGCCACCGACACGACCACCACGATCCCTGCTGCTGGATCCTGAGCTACTTGGATAGTAAGGAAACGAAGAGGAAGTGCAGCAAAAGGATGGGCGGCGGGGGCCGGGGTGAAGGGAGAGGGTGACTGAAACCCGCGTTCCTAAGACCTACCGCCAACTTTATCCCAAACTTAAGAAATGGCAGAGCTAATGAGCTTTTAAATTATTCCGTGGCGTCGCGAAAGAGAGAGAAAGGGAAGGGGGTATCGGGGGGCGGCGACGACAAGGGGTGGGACGCCTGGGGTAGGCCCGAAATTCTCAAATAGAGAGGAACGCCGGAGAGGAAGGAATTGAGAAGAGTCATAAAGAACCGGCGTGCCGGGTGAAAAACAAACGACGAGGGAAAAGAGTAAACGACCACGACGACGACGACGGCGACGCCGACGACGCTCGAGTAACGGGGAATGCGACAAAAAGACGCGTGTACACGCTTTTTTGCAAACGTCGGGAACGCGAGTGGCATTATCTTCGAGGACTCGCGAAATTTCTTCAGCCATTTCTTCGATGACACTGCCCAACGAATTTTAAATTTTTCCCTAATTTTTAATATCCATTAGATCACTCTTACAGGGGTTACTTTTCTAAAATCTTTTAACCAAAATGCCATATTACGTAAAAATTAAGAACGTTAGAGGGTTCAATGTTGTCTCACAAGTTAGGGGAGAGTACCCCGAGTTTATCGACGTCCGTAATTATAATTACTCGTGCTGCTGGATAACTACGTTCCGGTGCTATTTTTCCCGGTCGCATATTTCCGCGAGAGAAAACAAAAATGGGAAATAATTGGAAAAGCGTAGAACCGGGGAAAGCGGATGACGGGAAAAAGCGAGTGGCGTAGGTAGAGCGTGTATCGAGATAAAGGGGTAGTCCCGCAGGTGGAAAATATCATCCTGCCACTTAGGCCAACGTATATGAATCCCAAAGGATCGCGCGAGTACATTCGTACTTTCCGTATCCGGAGACTCGGATACAATGGATACGCCCTGGGAGACTCTTTGCACGAGCCGGTAGGCGCGGAAGCAGCGTGCCGAAGGTGGGACAGAGTGACAAACGCGCGGGAAATGTTGGCGCAACTGAAACGGAAGAAGCTCCGAAACGAAGGCGGCGAGAGGCACGAAGCGGTGAAAAACTGCCAAGATTAAAATCTACCGCGTACAAAGAAAACTAAAAACGGTAGAGTAAAAAAGGTGAGTAAAATGGAGGAAGGGGAGGGAAAAAGGTGGAGAAGGGAGAAGAGTGGAACGGCGTAGGAGGTCCGAGAGACGACACAGGGTCAGCGCGAGGCGGAATCGGGAAACAGACGGAAACGAGGGATGGTGGTCCGTGCGAAACGGAAAGAGGAGGACGGAGCGAGCGCTCGTGGTAGTTATACATCTATCTCTGAATATTGGAATAACTCGAATGCCGGTTCCCCGACGTTTATACCTCGCGGCGCGTCTATATACACCGAGATATTCGGACGATTGCCAGGAACAAGACATTCTTTACGATACTCGCTCCCCCTTTTTCCCTCCTTAAGCAGCCACAAAGAAGGCAAGACGCGGTAAGACGGTTGAAGCGACTGCAAGGAATTCCTCACCTTTTGTCGGGTATCAAGCCAGCGCGAAACCGATGTCTCCAGTTTCGTTCACTGCCGAGATTCCGCGCGATCCCCGGCCACCCCGCTCTCTTTTTTCCATCTCCATCTCGACCCTTTCACAGCAGGGGTGCAATCTCGACCGTGGAACACGGACCAGCGACGACTGCACACAGCCCAGGGACGAAGAGTGCTCGCTCGACCTCGACGAATTCATCGTCCACGGCGGCCGCCAGTCGCCGTTGGAAAAATCGAATTCCCCGCCGTTTACATTTCGACGTCTATTTCTGAGCACTCCGATCGCCGCGCCGCTTGAAAAGCTCCGCGCGAGCGGAACCGTGTAAGCAATTATGCCGACAGACGTCGATCGATCACGATATCGCGGCATTTTTTCACTCCCACCCTCTTCTCGCCCCCTGCGTGCACCACTCACGGATGGAAATAAATTATTACGAGGCCACGTCGGGGGAAAAGGAAGAAACTGTTGCTTCCAACGAATCGAGTCTGAAATTCCCTCGATCGAGTTAGCCATGGATCCGTAGCCGTGAATTGATTTTCCCGCCATTCCCGCTGCGATTTCGTACTCGTATCAATTTTTCTCCCAGCGATCCGTTGCATCCGAATGCTTCCTCCGTTGATGCTCTGTCGTTTAAATTTGAAATTCCCGCATTTTCTTGCACACCTGAGACACAGACCGCGCGATTATCTGCGGGTTTGTCCGCGACGAGGAAATTTTTGAACGCCATCGACCGACACGCGACACACGAATTTGTCGTTTAACGAGCAAGCTCGTGTCTCTCTGTATGCATCGTGTTTAACGTTAAACAACAGCGACAGCCGGGTGCCTATAAATACATATTTAACGTTCCCCATACAACGGTTGTTTTTCAATCACGGCACGCGCGCGCGTGCAGGCGCGAGCGAGAGCCGATCGGCGTAATTGTGTCCGGCGTTATTGAAACGTAAGATAGCAATATCGTTAAAATAGATAATGCAATTGGTAATTGATACGGGGATCAATAGCTCGCGCGGACCCATCGGTTAAACGTAATAATCGCCGGTTTCGACAAAATTTCACGGTGTTAACTCGAATTAGCGGGTCAATCGATGGCTATTAAAATTTATCTACCTTTAATACCGTTCGTATAAATTCTACAAAAGCTGGCAAATACCCCGGAACGCGAAAAGAGGTACGCGACACGGTTAAGCGTGGAAAATCGAATTTCGCCGATTTCCAACATCCAATGTACTTCTAATTACACCTGCTCCGGCTTCGAACCCTGCTCGAGCTCGCTTCCACCCCTACAGCTGCTCAACCCTGTATATTCGATACGCGATATCGACGAGAACCCGATGCTCGAGTACCGATCGTTCAACCGCGACTTCTTTCCGGCTGACTTCCGGCCGATTTCGCAGCGATCGACCGTGCAAGTTCGCGGTTAACCCGGTCTTCCCGTTGAAAGTCTCGGTCGTAATACGGGACTTGAACGCGATTATTCATAGCTAGGGACAGATAATCGATAATACGTCAGGTCGACGGGTGGCGGTTGCCGCGAGGTCTACCGACGACGTTTGGATTCCACGTCGAAACGTTCCGAAAATCGATAATCGTCGAACAGGTGTGGCTAGACGTGTCCTCCTACCCCTCAAACTGTTCCCGATAATTCGCCGCCCGATGTCCCGTGCTCTTTGGCGACCGGCCATTGTTTGCATGCTCTCGTGAAATTAAAAGACAAAAATCTGCCCGCGCTAACGTAGTCCCACCCAACTTTTTCAATATCGAAACGATGGAAAAAGCGTTCGTGGTAATGGGATTCGGGGTTCGTCAACTGGGACATCTCGAGACCAACTCACGATCGCGTGTAAAAGTGTTTAACCCTTTGACTGCCACGCCGAAATCGCGGGTTTCGCTCAGGACGTTACGTGAGATGCACCGCTGGATGCAAAATTAGTTCTAATGTTCTTTCGATGTTCCAATAAAAATATTTAATCGTTCAATGGGGCACTTTTTACTTCAAGGTATCTTCTAATTAGCGGTTATATTCAAAATGCACCAACTGTCAATTTTCATTCGATGTTGTGCAATGTAGTGTAAGTAGTTCAAGCGCTCCGGTCACCAATGCCCACCGTGGCGTCACAGGAGAAACCGTGGCCGGTCATATATATATAGGATCGGATTTTGGGTGAGTTGGCTAAAGATAGTATCGTTGTCTTCTTAATTGAATAAACTAAGCTGATAAATAGAATGAGGGCTATGAAACAAGAGAGATTCTGAACTTTCTTATTGTTAGACTGACGTGGACCTCTCACATACCCTTTGACTGACACAGTGGCTGACTCTGGCACAATGACTAACACACAGTGATTTCTTCTGCGCCCTTGCACCCTTATTTAAACCATTCATTCTATCCCTTCTTCATACTCGGGCTTTCCTTCCCAATCATGCCTCTTACCCCGTTTCCCTGCAACCATGGTGGACCAGGTACTTCAAACACATGCCGTACTCATAAACTAACCTCCATTCGTTTATCGCACTCGACTCTGTCATACACATCCACTCGATCTTCTCTTCTCGCTCTAAGTTCAAACATAGTCATTTCCCCCCATAGTCATTTCCAATCCTACATATATGAACAAAGTGACAGTCAAACTGTTAAACCTAGGGGTCTCTCGTGACTCGGGGAACTCGTAGAATGGTACACCCGAAGATTCCGCCGAACATAAAAATATCGATTATCCGAGTTTCTTCGACGACAGGTTCCTATATCTCTGGCGCTGTTATCCGAGTAAGTTATTCCGACAGGAGGATCAATTAGATATCGTCGGACCGTGTACCGTCGTATTTCACTTGAGACCGACGAACGTCTTCCGGCGAGCGTATACGAGCACCGGAGCACCATAGTTCCTTGCATTTGTCAAGATTCCGAACGTTCATTCGTCTTGTTGTTTACCGCGCCGCCTAGTCGTCGCGTCGGAAAGTAATATCGGCGAGATACGATTTCCGTGCAGCTTTCGAAATTTCACCCAACACGCGAAATTCGTTGCACGAGTATCAGCCCCGGAATCTTGCCGCCTAGTTAACCCGGTTGAAATTAACGAACGCGTAGGGCCGATCGAGCTTGCGAATACCGCGGAAATTACGACTACGACCGGCAACTTTACGGTTAGGAAAATCAAGGCCAATTAGCCAGGCTTCCCTTTCGTTTCCCGAGGAATCTATTCCCGAACGAAATTCCGCCATCGGTTCTCCGCGTGGAGAAACTTGGAAATCCCGGGATTTTTGGAAGAAGCAAAAAGGGTACGGGTACCGAGGAATCGATGGTTGAAAATTGATTGGGAAGTTGGACCAGTGTCGAAAGCGAAGCCGTGTCTACGATATAATTCGGTCGCGCGAATTCCGCTATGGTTAACAATCACGACCGCACGCGGAACACGCGTCGACGAGCGGTCGTTTTTTAACGAAGGCAAAGCCGAAGCGTAATTCGGAGTCGGCGATAACGAGCCGGCCAGACCCGTTGGCAAAATTCGAGTATCGTACATAATGCGATCGTCGGACTGTGAGGAGCCGATATTCACAGGTGACAATTACATCGGCGCCGACATTGTTCGCCGCCCCCGACATTCCGACGCGCTCGCACACCCTCGCGCGTCCCACGGAAGTTACAGTCTGCGCGCGTCTGCCGATCGCATAATGCCCCCTGCGAGGACGCCGTGGGCGCTTTCGAGCTTTTCGGAATTAATCGACGGTGCCGTGGATGCCTTACGCGGCGTACACAGCGAGAGGTTTGCGCCACGTACAATTCGACGGGGCACGGTTCAACGAGTCGTATCGGCGGAACGAACACCAGCCGGTCCCCGTTACGACCGGAAACTATCGTAACGCTCAACGATACGTGTGCACGTGCCTACGTATGTACGCGCGTATGCACACTCAATTATGCACGCGACGAGCCGTGCACGTCGAAAATAATTCCCCACCGAAATCGCGTCGCGACCCGTTTTATCCGATCCTACCTAGCGACTCCATCCAACAAACGATGTTATCTCACCCGGGGCAAGGTTATCGTTGGCCGATGCTCATCGAGCGATCGAGTCGGCCGAATTTAAAAATCCTCGCCGCGGGACGCGTCCATGCGAGAACGCTGTCGCGCGTGTCCGGTTCCATGGAGTCGCTGGGATCGGTCCAACCGTTTTTGGCCCGATTCGAAATTACCCACGGATTTCACCCTTCTCTCTTTCCCCTTATTTTTAAATTTATTTAATTCTTTTTTTTTCTCTCCATTTCGTTTTATTCCCCCGCTGTCCCTTTGTCATTTCGGAACGCTCTCGATCGCAATTACGATACAATGAATTTCGAGGCAGTCCGAGCTCCTCGAGTATATAACGCTCGCGAATCTATTCGACGCGCCGATGGCGGCTGTAAACGCGATCCATACGAAATCGACGCGGATCGCGGAAAAACGATATGGCTGGGACATTCGTCGACAACGCAAACGAGGTTGGCACACGCGGCAAGAAATAATACCTGGCGCTCTTTCTACCGAGCGTGTAATTCGTTCGGAGGAACAAGCGCACGCGGCAATACCCAGGGCGGCGAGCGGAGCGCCAACTATCGGCGTATCTGCGATTCGTATCCGCCGATTGTAGGCGCGCCCGGTGTTCTGAATATGGCGAAAATAATCCCCGAGAGCGAACCGCGTGATTAAAACGAGTTCCCCTCCCGCTTTGAAATTTCACACGCGTCAATGATAACATGCAGAGAATTGCGCCGTTCGCTTTATTCCGAACGGTAGTCGCTATTAGTCGGTCGCGCGGCCTGGGAATACGCCGTCGAAACCGTTCGCATCGGCGGAAATTCGCGCGAAAGCGGAAATGGCCGGATATTTTATTTTCTTAAAACGATCCTGAAAGTGATCCACTCGAGATTACGCGACACCGAGGTTCGCAGCCAATTTTCACCGACAATCCTTCCGCGATCGCTGCTCCCGGAAGTGGCTGCGTAAATAATTCTATCCATCGCGCCCGGGGTGTGCGAATTTTAATCGGAATACGGCGACGATTTATTCGCGAGTATTCTTAATTTTCAGCCGCGAAGGAGTAAACCCTGGAGGGTGCAAGGTTACCAGCGCGCGGAATTGCCACGATTTACAGCGATATTACAATTACTCGCGTATCAAGCTTCGCGTACACGAAGGAACAAGAGGCTAAGCTCCGTTTCATTAATCTGAATCAAGCGTGGAAGTCGGCGGAAAGAGCACCGAACCGGACGATCGATCATTCGTTGCTTTCAACGCGAAGAATTACACACCGCGTTGAAATTTTCCACCGTGCTATTAACGGTGTTTTACTTGTTTTACGAATGTTGGCTACCTGGATCCTCTCGCTAACAGGATCTCGCGGCTGGAAGAAAAGAAGCGTAGCGGCATTGATCGACTGCTAATGAAGCATACGCTGAAACGTACAGGTACCACCGGCCAGTGCAATTAGCAGGTTCACCGACTTCCACGGGACGAACGCGATTACCTCGTGACCGGAAAACAGGAATGATCGTAATGCATCCGGGGCTCCTTCGATTACGCGTTACGAGCTCTTTATTCAAATGGTGTGCAACCCCGGCAAACGAGTCGGGCAGTTACACCCGATATATTCGTTCCCTCGTTTTACGCGTCGCCCGTGTAATATTCTATGTCGCGAATAAATACGCGTTATGAAATTAATCGACTATTCTAACCCGGTCGGCGTGGCTGAAAATAGCTGGTTCACTGAAATCTACCAATCATTAGGATAATATTTCACACGCGAAAATACACCCTGCCCCATAAACGAGATAATTCAGCGGCTTCATAAAATGGTAACGAGAAATTATCGTTCGACCAAGTGAATCGATATTTCCCCTAGTGCTCTCTATACGGGTGCTCGATACGGGAATATAACGCGCGTATGGGGCAAAAGAATGGCCGAATCTTTCACCGTATATCTCTGGGATCGTCGCCCCGCAGAATCCATATTAAACGAGAATTAAGACTCGCCGAGGGAGGATAAATAAGAGGAATACAGTACGCGTCCAGTTTCCACGGATAATAAATTTAATCGCGAGAACAAACGTCACCTCGATTGACTTTTATCGGGGTACCACCCCGGGAGCACCGCAGGCTCGCGATTAAACCCACGCGAGATTCGACTACGTAGGCTGTCGGCGACATTTTCGCGTGAATTACACTCGTGTCTATTATCACGCCTAGATCGCAAAGATCCGACGTTAATTTCGCGTAAAGCAATTTATTATTTTCCCTAGGAACGGAACGCTCGGGCCCCGCCGAAGTACCTAATTCCATCGCGAGTATCAAATACTCGAACGATCCGATGTCTCGCGAAATCTCGAGCGGAACATCGGAAACACAGGACCCGCGCGATTTTAACACCTCCGCCACGGCCAATCCAATTTGTCAAGCTCGTTTTCAGCGCGACGTACGCTGTATTTCGGAGGTGTTGGGGGCCTACACGAGCAGAGGGTGGCAAACACGCGCGAAAGCGAAATGGCGGTAAGCTGCGATACGCGACATATTTCCAGGCATCCCGGCCAACTATAAAGCGGCAGCATCGTTACAGAGATAGCGGCGTAATATCGAACATTCGGATCTAACTCATCCCCAGAGTCTCCGGCTGCGCCGGAACAAGAAATATAGCGCGAGATAAATTCACCAGGCGAGACACTAAAATGATAACAACTGCGGAGAAAGTGCAACCCTAGACGACCCGTGTTTCCCCGCTGTTCCTCCCGAGGAACGAAAAGAGATCGAGGAACAGGTCCATCGGACGAGGGGATTCCTGCTCGGTGCCGAATTTCGGGCTAACATGGCGCCGGCAGCACGTGCATACGCGTTGCACAGCCGTACGTCCACTAAATGGCGTCGTTATAATTATCGTTAAACAACGTGCTTGGCGCGATCGCAACCTGTCAGGTAGTTGCAGCTGTCGCAACGACGCGACGATTCCGCACCTGCGGAACTCGCAGTCCACGCGTCAAGATTCGTATGAAGTATTGCACGCTTGGGTTCCGCAACCGATCGTCATTCACGCATGGTTGATGGCTGACGTTGCGGAGAATCGCAATAGGAAACACCGACGCGAGTTACGCGAATTTTACGGCCACGCGTCCGTGCGATTTCGCGTATTTGCGCTGCCGATCCTTTTTGTCTCGATTTTCCTCTTTTCCCTCCCTTTTTCCCATCGTTCCGAGCTTTTTCCCGACGTAAATGGAACGAAAAATAAATTAAGGCAAACAATACGATCGCAGTTATCGAACCTTGTCCGTTTTCACCGGACAATTTGTACCTCTGATCGCTGCATTTTGTTTTTATAACGCCGAAGCGCTCGTGTTTCGCAAATTCGCGCGAAACTTTCGCAGAAATGGCGTCGACCCTCGAAATCTCGCGAACGCTTAAAGCCGGATCGCAGCCGGAAGACGGTCCCGTATAAAATGGATAGCGACCGAGGAGAAGTCGAGGGCCATTGAATATAAATTCGGTTTCCCGCGGCCGCGATTTTTCTCCCGTTTGAAATTCGTTACAATTGCCGTGTGTGCGCGAATGTGCCCGCGTGTACGTGGCAAATGATTTTAAACGAGCGTATCGCGATATACGTTTCGCGTATGCCGACGTATCGGAAGCGGTGCCCGGAATTTCGTTATCGAAATTTTATTGACATTAATTTATCGAAATTCTGTTGTTAAATTTTATTATGGAAACGTTAGGAATATTTGACTGCGTTCGACGTTGCCCGTTGTTATCGTTGTTACACTCGTTAATGGATTAAACTTCCGGAAACGTTTTATTTTCCATGAAAAGTTCAAATAGCGCGCTTTCGATCGAACGCGACGAGGAAAAAATGGGAGAACGGAGAGAAAAGTAGAGACTAGACGCGAGAATTTCTATGAAATCGCCGTGTCGGATAAATGGCCGATTTACGGGGACGAAACGCGCGGGAAACAGCGACGAAAATGATAAATATTCCCGTGGCCGATATCGAGTAGAAATAGATGTTACAGGTCAAACGATATTTCACCCCGTTGGAGGTGAAAGACCACGTTAGAAGCCTCTCTCCAATGGGATAGTTCGGAAAATGGTGTTCGAATATTCCGCGATAGTCGTTGCTCCGCGAATCTCGGGTGCAAATCGAAAACAAGTTTTTATTTTCACATTTCCGGAGCGCGATTTCCCAGCCACGAATTTTACTCGCGATTTATTACTGGAGAACCTGTATCCGTTAAATCCGCAATGCCTAAACGCGATATTTGCTATTGGTCCTTTCAACTCGTCGAACTGGTGGTTCCAACGAACGAGACACTGGAGAACTAATAACCGGAGGAGCGAAATTTCCCTTGCAAATGCGGGAGAATTATTTGGCCTAAGGAGAGAAGACTAAGAGAGAAATCATCGACAAATTATCCGAATATTAAGCGGGCCAATAACGCCCGCGCCGACCAGCTGGTAGCCGACCCAGTTACATCAGGGTGGAAAGCCGGCAAGTTCGTCGTTTTGTCGAAGGTTATAGGAGCCTACGAACCATCGAACAATTTCATCTCCTCCGGAGGATGTACGGTTCGCTGGTGTGAGGTTTGAGCGGCCGCTTTCGGTAGTATGGGATGGTGATTAGCGTGGCAGAAGGCCCCTATTCGACGTGGCGGACGTAGGAAGGACGGGGGTGCGGCGCGGCTGCGAGGGGTGGGATCTGGATCAGTCGTGCTAAGTAGCATTTAATTGAACGCTCTATTCGAGTTCGTTAGTACAGCGTCGCAGTTATAGCGTCGTAGAGCGGACGCCGGCGAACTATTAGTAAGAGTTTAATTATAATTACCAAGCCGGTAATGCGATATCGAGGCGCTTATCGAACCGCGGCGTAAACATTCGCGGGTAATCCGAAGTAGGAGCTGACACGGAGCGTTCCTCCGTTCTAACGGCACGATGAAACGTTCGAATTAAAGTCGGATGGCCGACACAGAGATCACGCGGGATGATTGCTCGATCGCGAGGAAGATAGCCGAAACGGGTGCGTTCGCGACGCGCGGTTTCGGCCCCTTTGACGGCGCCTCGCGGGAAAAATAAGGCCCAACGAACCGGCGGAGGAGCGGCCGAACGCGCGCAGATAATCACGCCGATTACGAGGCAAGTTTCGTGGTAAATTTGCATTCATGCGCCGTTTTATCGGCAATCGAGGGGACAGGTTCGCCGGGATGGGTAATCTTTCGATTAAGCTGTCGTTCGCGTGACTCTAATCCGAGCATCGACGTTTTAATTGAACGTTTCGCTGATAAACGCGTCCAGGTATTTAAAATACCGAAACACCCTCTGTCACTGCGACCACGACCGATCATCGACAGGAAATTAACGCGCGTTTCGCCGATCTCGTCCCGATTTTAATTCCAACGATCCTGTTCCGAGCGCGGTTCAGACGGATCAGCGCCGTTCCGCGAATATCTTTTTCGTTTCTCTCGAAGGCCTCGAGAACGAGAGGCGAAGTTGGACGAAGAAGAAAAACAGGGTAGGAGAAACGAGGAAGGAGGAAAAACAGAGAAAGAGAGAGCGAGAGAGAGAGGGGGGGTGGAACGAGAAGAGATTTCAGGTACCGTACGAGAGAGCCTTTTAGAAAATCACGGGTCGGAAACGAATGCGAGCGCATGTGCGAGTGCTCCCAAGAGGAGAAGAAAAGAACAAAGAGTGCGAAGCGAGCGAGCGAATCACGAGGAATAATAAAGATCGAAGAAGGAAACGTAGAGAAGAGGTGGCGGAGGCGGTTGGGGTTGCGAACGCTGAGCGAAAGGGGTTGGTCGTTTAAATCACGATTTTTCCAGCTACGCCGTCATTGGCAGAACTTTCCGATATGCCAATCGATGTTTAACAAGGCCACTTCTACGATCGACCGCGTGACAATTAAGGCTTTATCGACAGCGTTACTGGCAGCCCTTCACCCTTCGCGTCTTTTCTTCCCCACCCTTCGCCCGCCACCCTGTTTTTTTCCTCTTTCGTTTAATCCGACGCGCGCAGATTTTTCCACAAGCAAAATTAGAGGATTACGGAGCTATCGGTGCAGAAATAAGCCGCGTCCGCGCGTGACAAAAGAAAACGAAGGAAAAGGATGGAACAGATTACGGGAAAGGTTGCAGCGTTTCCAAGACCGAGGCATTAACGTTTCGAACGGCGAAAATAAAACCGTCGCGTTTCACGGTGCACGACGTATGCCGGACGTCTGAGAGAGAAATGGCGGTAATCCGCGATTCCGGACACGGTATGGAATTAAACGTTACACGTATAAACTACGGAAACGACGCTGGAATTATTCTTTCGGGTCACTTTGTCACGCCGGGAACGAAACGCGCCTAAACGAACTCGCGGAATTCCAGCCCGGGCCGGGGGTGGGATATCGACAGGTAACACGGTACGGGAGAATTTAGAATCGGCTGTAATAAATTGCCGATCAATCGAGCGAAATAAATTTAATCACCGACGTTTCTATTACTACGCGAACCATGAAACACGATATTACAGAGCTGCAGGAACAGAGATCACCGCGGCGTGTCAGGAGGCGCGATCGATCAATCCGAGATTTTTATCGAACAGAGATTGATACCGAAAGAATTTTCTTCCCTAGACCCATCCACCTATCCATCTTTCCGTTCCTTCGCGATAAAACAGACCGTGCATGAAAGGCGAACGTATTAATTCAACGGCTATTTTCCCACCACCACCATCGGGCAACCGGTGCGTGTGATTTACTGCGGAGTCCGGCTACGCTCCCGTTCAACGTCCGGGATTTATTATAGGAAATTGACAAACGAACGGACAACGCGTGTTGCATACTTTGCATCTGGTCACCTCGATATACGAACTTTCCTCGTGTCCGCGGAAAACTTCGTTAACACGGCTGAATTATACCCGATACCGCGTTATTCGGCCCCGGGTCATTGGCCCAGTCCGGGATCCCCGTGTTCGGTCGTTTAGTTCGGCTAACCGTCAACCGATATCCCGTTTAATAGTCGTAAAAGTTGAATAATTCGACGGCCCCGTTGAAACGAGATCCCGTTAGAAGATAACGAACAATTGTGCACAGGAGAACGATCGATTCGCGATTCCGCTGCCCGGCGAGGAGAATACGCGGTCCTAATTCGTCACTCCTAATTCGATCAAATGATGGATCGTTGACGCGACACGTGTTTTCGATGAAAAGTCCAAACGACCAGGGATAACCATAGAAACGCAGACTTTGTTCGCGAAGCGAACAGGGAGCTCGTACCCTTTGTATTCCGTATTTTCGTGTACGAGCTGAACCGATTTAATTTCTCAATGGACCTTCCATCTACGCGAACTTCGTGGAAAAATTGAATAAAGTGCGGGAAATGGTTATGGAAGGTCGGGGATATTGGAATATCAAAGAGATAGCAGAGGGTGGAAGGTCGAGGATACTTCAGGGTCGACTGTACTTTCTTATACGGCAACTCCCCCTACGTTTTTGTCACGGGGATTAACGAACGTGGCCAGACGAGTGAGAAAAAATTTGGAAGAAATATGAAACAATGGAACAAAGTCAGGGGTTAGACTGGACATGATAGCGTGACGCACCATATGATAGGTGGCCAGTAGTCCCAGACCTTTGAGACAGACCTAATGAATCACTGAAACTGAGACTACAAGATAGCTAACAATACCAATAACCCCTCCACCGGCAAAACACTATTATAAATACCAAAATCCACGACAAAATGGAATTAATCCGAATCTGAACCCGAGAGTTACGTTTATGCGTTCCCTACCCGTGCACCGTGACAATAGTATAGTGGATGGACTGGTCCAAGAATCGCATTATTTATCTACATATCGAAGCTTTCGATACGCCGTGGATTAATCTTGCTCGAGTCCTTCTACTTTCAGAAATACGATGCGTCCATCTGTAAATTGGTATCGACCATTGGTGCACGATACAGGCACACCAGCGAAGTCGACAATTTTCCGTATTGCTTGGGATCGAGAGCCCGGTGGAACCGAGTCGGTGGAGAATTTTTAACGTCGTATGTATCAAGTTGATTCGCCGTAATTTCAACAGGCCTGGCCAAGACAACCGTGAATTCGATTTTCTTCCGGAACAGCTTTGCGAAAATTTCATTTCACCGGGCGATCCGATACCCGTGGAATTTTCTCATCGGCGTAAATTTACTTCGTTGACCCACGGAACAGACCCGTCGACCCACTTGCCTAACCATAACTCTCGCAAAGAAAGCGCTTATATAAATTTTTTCCTGGAAAGTTTTATCAAGAGAAATTGCTTATTGTATCGTGTAAAGCCATAATCAAAGAAATGGTAGAGCGGCGGTAACTTGGGATTTTCCGCCTCGAGTGAAACGTCAATTCGGGCTGACTGTTAAAAACAATCGCCATAAAGCACGATGAGAAACGAGGCAACGTGGATCATTTTCTGCTTGTTTTCCGGTTAAGCGATATCGAGCAAAGCGAACGGAAGTGCACGATAACCTGGCCACGTCGAGGGAAATGAAAAGCATGCGATTAAACGGGACTAGAAATGGCTAAGTGACACGTTTCTTCTTCGATAATTTGCCTCGCTCCAAGCTACCATGTATCACGTATCATGCAACAATTTCTAATCGTCGCGAGAATTTTATACGTCCGAACACGTAGTCGATTAGGATAATATCGGTGTATGGCGAGGACAAAAGCAGAAATGACGAAAACGAAACGACGGACAGAACAAACCGAGCCTCGATTTCTCCATTATTGAGAAACTCCGAAAACCGGGCGCAACAAAGAGACAATCGACCCTCTTTCAGGACAGCTCGATTTGTTTGCACAACCGGACCGTTCGGCTTAATTTAACGAGTACGTGGCCGAGCTTCGTGAAAACCCTCCACGGCATCTCGTGATTTCCTCGAAAACGGGGCACACGAAAATTTACTCTGCGCAACCACTCTGCTATAGCATTTCGGGTAGCGGGCAAGAAGCACGAGCAAACTTCTCGATGACCCTCGAGTCGCCTTCCAACGATCCTCAACGCCGATGACGCGATCTCGATGACCACGAATGACCTTCGAATGACCTTGGGATCGAACGTTATGAGCCGGATGATTATTCCAACGTGACATTGACATAACCTCGACGTCCCTTTCAAAGGGATTGATATCGCTGGATATCGTTATCCTTGCCCTGATCTTGAATTAGCGACAAATCGCGCTTATGCTGTTGAGCCAATTGGCTCGAAACGAGGTACCGAATTACCTCGACGTAAATGGAAATACGGGTTAGAAGAATTATAACGCTGACCCCTGCGTAATATTTAATAAACGAAATCTACGGAAAGTCGTGTACGGTTCCTAATTGAATTAACGTGTCAGTCATCCACGATGTTACCCCGGCTTTATCGCGTCCATTTATCCGATGAAGTGTTATACCATTTGACGCCCTGATATTATCATTAACAACGTGTACACACGAGGCAGGGACACGCGTACTATCACAGGCTAGGACGAGGACGACGACGACGACGACGACGACGACGACGACGACGACGACGACGGTATTCCGAAGATCGGGTCACATCGTGGCCGGGTCTCCACCGATCGAAAGCACACGCTAGCCCTGTCAGTGTGTTTGTGAGTGTGTGTGTGTGTGTGTGTGCGTTTACGTAAGTGGTATAGCGCAAATCCATTTCTCCGTCGCTGGTGAAATTTCCTACAGGTCTTCACGCAACGACAGTATCGATATCAACGCGCACTCCCAGATAATGCGCTCCGAGCGAGTTCTCTATATTTTTCCACCGCAGTCAACCGTGAAAGAGAAGAGGAATCTCGGCAAAACGTTTTCACGTTATCATTTATAGCGACGGTACCGGTGCCTGTCCCCGCAATATCAGTCGCGTAAAATATTCGCCTGTCCCCGGGTTAGGTCGAGGGAGGAGAGAAAAAAAGACGAGGCTAAAAATGGCGGGGG